>NC_080174.1:80225739-80357940 GCF_950295315.1 Erinaceus europaeus | reverse complement strand
GGACAGAGAGAAATGGAGAGAGGAGGGGAAGACAGAGAAGAGGAGAGAAAGATAGACACCTGCAGACCTGCTTCACCGCCTGTGAAGCGACTCCCCTGCAGGTGGGGAGCCGGGGGCTCGAACTGAGATCTTTATGCTGGTCCTTGCTCTTTGCGCCATGTGCACTTAACGCGCTATGCTACCGCCCGACTCCTTCCTTCCTTCCTTCCTTCCTTCCTTCCTTCCTTCCTTCCTTCCTTCCTTCCTTCCTTCCACCAGCTCCTGAAGTGAGCTGAAGAGATTAGCACGTCACGGCGTGTCTTATCTGTTGTGTTTTCTTCGTCTTACTTGGCAGAAATCAATCAGATAATGAGCACACCTGGCACAGCTTACTATGTAAGGGGGCAAAAAGCTGCAGCTCTTATCCATTATAAAAAAGCAGGGTGGCAAGTGAGGGCAACTCTTCTCTCCAGATATATTCAGGATGTTTCTGCATCTCTACATCTGCTTCTCCCAAATCGGAGCCAGCCCCATCTCTCCAGTTGGACTCCTGGAATGTCTTCTCTACTTGTCGCCTTCATTTTCTCAGGCCCCTTCCAAACACCACCCAAAGTAATGGTTTAAAAATGGAAAACAGTTTCAAGGCTTAAAACTCTTTCATGCCTTCCTTCCTTACATAAGACGCAATTCCTCTCTTTGTGATGGCCTGCCAGCTCCTCAGAATCCCAGCCCCCTGAACTTCTGGGTCTTCTCCTCTCCTCTTTGTCTCTACTCCTTCTAATCTCTTTGTCTCTACTCCTCTTCTCCACATCTGCCAAACTCCTTCCTGCCTCCTGACCTCTGAACATACTGTCTCCATTGCCTGAAATGCTTTGCAGCCAGGGTTTTGCATGGCTAGAACCTTCTTGTTATTGAAAGCAGAGCATACAGGCAACTTTCCCCAGTGAAATCTATCAGACTGCCCCATATACGGTAGGGTCACACACTTCACCTCATTTTATTTACTTTGTACTTATCCATCTGGATGTTTCTTGCTTATTTTATTTGTCCATTTACTGTATATTCTCCCTTCTCTTAAAGAATGTTATTTCTGTAATTATCATGAACCCTTGGGCTTAGTAAAATGCTTGCAATAAAACAAAATGAGCTCAGTAAATATAGTCTGACTATATTTTTGTTGTTCTTGTTGACTTAACCTTAGTTTACACTCCTATAAAGCCTTTGGGGTATGGTTTTGTGCTTCTGTATGGTGTGTAAGACTTGCTGCAGTCACCTCCAAAGTTCTAGTGTCCTCACAGCCAGAAGGCCTCTCCTATTCTCTCTACTATCCTTTTCCATCTCATCCAATCACTGTTATAGTTTCCAGGGAGTTTTTTAAAAAAAATATTTTATTTATTTCTTTTCTATTTTGTTGTCCTTGTTGTTTTTCATTGTTGTTGTAGTTATTGTTATTGATGTTGTTGTTGTTAGATAGGACAGAGAGAAATGGAGAGAGGAGGGGAAGACAGGGAGGGCGAGAGAAAGACAGACACGTGCAGACCAGCTTCACCGCCTGTGAAGTGACTCCCCTGCAGGTGGGGAGCCAGGGGCTCGAACCAGGATTCTTGCTGGTCCTTGCGCTTTGTGCCATGTGTGCGCTTAACCTGCTGCGCTACCGCCCAACTCGCCCCAGGGAGTTTTAAGAGGTTCTCTATTTCTGTGCAATTTCATTTGCTTTGTTTATTAATATTCTACATATGACTAAAATACCCAGCAACTGCCTTTTGTTTCTGAACTTATTTCATATTTTGCTGAACATCTGCATCCTCTGTGCCCTTTCTCTGTCTCCTTTGTCCAGCCGTATCTGTCACGTATCCTTTTTTCATGAAGGAACCAGGGTGTAGTTGTTTAGAGTTTAGGATCTGCAATTTGCTGTGGTATGATCAATGTCTTGCTCTGCCATATACTAACTGAATATGTTTTTTTTCCCCTTCTTCCTCCAGGGGTATCGCTAGGGTTCTGTGCTGGCACTATGAATCCACTGCTCCTGGCAGCCAGTTTTTCCTTCCTTCCTTCTTTTTTTCCATTTTATTTAATAGGACAGAAAGAAGTTGAGAGGGAGGAAGGGGGGATTTAGAAAGGGAAAAGACAGACGTCTGCAGACCTGCTTCACTGTTTGTGAAGCAACTCTGCTGCAGGTAGGGAACAGAGGCTTGAACCCTGGTCCTTGCATATGTCACTATGTGCACTTAACCGGGTGTGTCGCCACCTGCTCCCCCTCCAATAACTTTCAGTCTCAGTTATTCTTTTTTATTTTTTTGCCTGCAGGCTTATCGCTGGGGCTCGGTGCCTACACTATGAATCCACAGCTCCTGGAGGCCATTCCCCCCATTTTTGTTGCCCTTTTGTTGTATTTATTATTATTGTTTTCATTGCTGTTATTATTGTTGTTGTTGGATAGGACAGAGAGAAATCGAGAGAGGAGGGGAAGACAGAGAGGGGGAAAGAAAGACAGACACCTGCAGACCAGCTTCACTGCCTATGAGGGGACCCCCCCTGCAGGTGGGGAGCCGAGGGCTGGAACTGAGATCCTTGCTCCGGTCAGTGTACTTTGCACCATGTGTGCTTATCTTCTGTGCTACCTCCCAGTCTCTCGGTTAATATTTGCAGTAGGAATGATAATAGTAAGGTAGTCTCTTATGTTGGATTTTAAGTTCTTAAGATGTCATAAATTGGGTCTAGGTATTGGTGCATCTGGTTAAGCACTCACATTACAGTGTGCAAGGAGACAGGTTCAAACCCCTTATCCTCACCTGCAGGGGGAAAGCTACAGGAGCAATGAAGCAGGGCTGCAGGTCTCTCTCTCTCTCTAGCTCCCCTCCTCTCAATTTCTAGATGTCTCTATCCAGTAATAAATGAAATAAAATATATATATTTTAAAAAGATGTCATAAATCAGATCTTTATTTTATTTTTCCTGCCAGTCTTTGATTTCATTGTTTGCAGTGGATATTCTAAAAGACAGACAGGGAAAGAAAGAGAATTAGAGAGAGAGAGAGGAGAGACAACACAGCACTGCGTCATTGTTCTTGAAACTTTCTCTTCATAGTTGCTCACACTGACTGAGTGCTTGAGCCAGGTCCTTGTGCCTGGTAAAGTATGAGCTGTACTGGGTGAGACCTCAGAGCTATCTCCTGGTCCCATGCCATAACATCTTGCTGGCACCTGATGTACGATGACTGCTCAGTAAAAAGTAACTCAGGTTATTGTGGATGTGATTCTAGTCCTTGAGGGAAAATTGAAACGTGTACATCCTAAGTCTTAGAGGTAATTTTTAAGCACTGGCTTTGGTAACAAACAGAGAGAGAGAGAGAGAGAGAGAGAGAGAGAGAGATATCTGGGATCTAATACTACCCCACTGGGCACTTCATTAGTTTGTTTCCTCTCTTGCAGTGTGAAGAAAGTGGATACCCAACATAAAGTGTAGGTGAGGATTAGCGATAGCGCCTAAGCAATGCTTGGCTAGTAATCAGAGGTTGCTTTGTGTATTGAGAGAGAGAGAGAGAGAGAGAGAGAGAGAGAGAGAGAGAGAGAGAGACTGGAGCACTGCTCAGTCCTGGTTTTTTGGTGGTGCTGAGGATTGAACCTGGGATTTCATAGCCTCAGGCATGGGAGTCTTTTTGCATAACCATTATGTTGTCTCCCCCAGCCTGCTGTGTCTGTTTTAGCTTCTTACATTTTGGGGCAGCACGGAGAGAAGAGCTAGCAATTTGTCAATCTGTGGTATCTGTCCACTTTGTTTGATAAGCAGGAGCCTGGGGGCTGGCTCATTTGACTTCCTCTCCTTCCCTTTCCTTTCTGGTCATCAGTCATCAGGCTGCAAGCCACACCATGGTCCTTTACTGGTGGGTCAGCATGCTTTATTTCCTCTTAGTCCTCTCTAATGAAAAGCACTTGCATCCAGTAAATCTTTCCTTTGCTCTTATTAAAGTAGTTGATGTTGGTTATTGAGGTCTGTTCCAAGCTAGGTGAGAATCAATACGGTGATCCACTTAATCACTTCAGCAATCAACAAGCTATTTTCTTAGTCTGTGCTCTGGCCAATGCCCACAGGCCCTAGTCACCTACAAGCAGTGTGGTGTCCTTCATTTCCCCATTTTCTCCATTGACCTCAGAACATCATAAGCCCTGTGAGCCAGCCGTGCTCTCTCCATGCTTGGCAGGATAATGATCAACTCTGAGCTTTTGGAAAATAACTCAATGCCTTCACGAGCAGTGGACAATCAATCCCTCATTACAGATGGGATGGTCTCATTTCAGCCATTGTGTCTTGGTATATGCTGCTTTATGGCTTGGGTTGAGACTCACCCTGTCCCTGTGGGGTACAACCTTTTGTCTAGTTCAAAATTCAAATACCACCTCAGCTGGGAGAACTTCAACCCCCTGAGGGAAAGCTCAGCCATTTGTCTTTTGCAACATTTTAAAAAACACAACGTGACTCGAAGGCATGTTGCACCGTATCTGAGATCTGCCTTGTTTTTGACCAGTTTGTGATCTTTTATGTGCTTGTCACCAATACCCACTCTAAAGCCTCACTTGTGTTTGTTGGAAGGAAGGAAGGCAGGATGGAAGGAAGGAATTACTTTATATAGGTCTGCAAATTAGTATAGGTTTAAGTACTGGAGTTGCCAATGATTGCTGCGTGACCTTAGGCAAGATATATAATATACTTCAGTCTCAATTTCCTTATCTGTCAATGAAGTAGATAATCCCCCAAATTCCTTCCAGCTGAGACATTTTGTAATCTTAAATTTCTAAGCCTGTGGTTCTCAATTCTTTTATACCCAAAGCCACCTTATGTAACAAATATTCTGAAGTTCCCTTTTGCTGTGATGAAATGAAGGGTTTTGAGCTTCTAACCTGCAGGTGAAAAAATATTTTAATTGTAACATAAAAGGAAAAGACTGTATGATAAAATTAAATGTACTTATTAATATAATAGCCAGACTGGTTCCCATGGAAGATATAACAAAGGATGCTTTCAGAAGCATCTCTCTGAAAGTTGTGTTGCTGCCATTAAGGTAAATGTCTCGTGATAAAATTCGAAACAAGCAGCATGTAACTTTTGCATGACAGAGTAGTCATGTTCTAGAAACTTCAGGACATATCAAACGGATTTGTAAGCTCAGATAACCATAAACAGATTTTCTACCTCTGGGACTATCTAGTGGGACATTCACACATTTTCTAGGTAGCAGGAGGATTCTGCCTAGCACAGGGCTGTTCTGAAAACTGGAGATCTTTGGAATCCTTGATCCCTGCCCACTACCTACCAGCAGGGCCTCCAGTCTTTGTGCCAACCAAGAAACTCCCATCTACTCAGTCTCCAAAACGCTCTACAGATGGTCCCATTCCCACCAAGAACCAGCACTCCAAGCTTTAAAATGTTATGTGCAGGGCTGACTTTATGGGCGTGCCATCTGTGTAGTCACACAGAGACCCCTATTTATAGAAGGGTCCCGTGCTTGGTGTTTCAAACTCTGTTGCTGCTGTGTTAAAATTCTTAATCGCTTTTGAACAAGAAGCCTTGCATTTTCATTTTGCACCAGGACCTGCAGTTTATGTAGTCAGTCCTGGCTCTGTATATGGTTCCTATTTTCTGAAGTAGTTGCACAATGTTTTCTGCTTTAGCTATCGTTTTGCTTTGTCTACATATGGTTTCTTGTCCTTGTTGGCCTTCACTTTTCTGACTTCCCCTCGTCCTTTTAAGAAATAAAATAGAAGAGAGAGAAAGAGAGAAGGAAGGGGTAGAGGGAGAGGGAGAGGGAGAGGGAGAGAAGATACATTTCATGGGCCAGGCAGTGGTGCACCTGGCTAAGTGCACATATTGCAATATGCAAGGATCCAGGTTCAAGCCCCTAGTCCCCAGCTTCAAGGGGGAAGTTTCATGTGTGGTGAAGCAGGGCTGCAGGTAACTGTCTTTTTCCCTTTCTACCTCTCTCTCCCCTCTCAATTTCTGTCTCTATCAATAATAAATAAATAAAATTTTAAAAATACACATCTTTAAAGCATCCCCCAATGTGGTGGGGGTCAGGTTCAAACCTGGGCCACTTGAATGATAAAGCAGGTGTGCTAGCCAGCTGAGTTACCATGCAGGCCCTCAGCTCACACTTTCTTTTATCTAGTAGATTACCTTAATTTTTTTGATTGATTGACCATTTATTATTCTTTATACCAGTACCTACTGGGGTTGGAAGACCTATATTAGAATCCATAGACCCAAGCTTTCTCTTTAATATGGCGTGATGAACTATTCTTACTTGTATAGAAAAGTAAGTGTGGGGGCCAGGTGATGGTGCACCTGGTTAAGCGCACACATTGCAGTGCACAAGGATCTGGGTTCAAGCCCCTGGTCCTCATGACTTCACTAGTGGTGAAGTAGGGCTGTAGATGTTTCTGTTTCTCTCTATCTCCCCCCTTCCAATTTCTCTGTCTCTAGCCAATAATAAATACATAAGTAAATAAATAAATATTAAGTAAGTGTGAACACAAATAGATACAGTGCATTTGGAAGTAGTAACTCATGATGAAAATGTGGAGTGATAATTCTTTTTGTTGTGGTTCTCTCCCTTTCTAGAGTTGATGGTTTCTCCTTTTTTTAAGTCAGCTATGATGGAAACTTATGCACTTGATAGGATACTAAATTTTAGCTATGGAAACTGAAAAGTGAATAGAGTATTGGATTCAATGAAACCTATCTTTTTTGTTGTTGTTGTTTCAGTACTTAGGAATTCATGATCAAGTGAAATTCTTTTTTTTCCCCAAGTGAAAATTTGTGAAATTCTGTTAATCATAAACAGGTCTGTGCAAGTTTTAGATTGAAGTGGAATTCAGAAATAATCCACTGCTTAAAACTGTTGTGATACCCATACTGAGTAGTCAGAGAACCAGGTCTAGCTGACTCTTACCATGTGTGCTGGGGATGCATGCATTTCTTATGTTAAGGACATTTAAAAAGGTAATTTAGCCACCTTTGTGTACTAATTATAAATTATTCTTATCTACTCATTAAATCAGGGTGGGGCAACATACCTTCAAGTTGGTAATACTTATATAATCTACATGTTTTTTTACAGTAACAAAACTGCTCTGAGAAGACACGATTTATAATTCATACTTTTCACTAATTCAGTTCAGCCCTAGGCAATTCATTTTTTATTTGTAGGCATTACCATATTGAGAGGAAGTAAGAAATACAAGGACTAGCTTTAAAAAGTATTAGCTTTGAATCTATAGGGAGACAGTTACGTGGTTCAGAGTGTATTAAGTAGTAATAGTGTGCTTCAGAGGAAGAGAGCAGCTGGTCTTGTTGTAAGTTGTTGGAGGGAGTTGAAGGCTGAATCGTAGTCTGGTTAGCATGGTGTCATGCCAAAGATGACCTCAAGACTGTCACTTACAGGAAGAGAAGAGTCATTGCATCTGGAGACAGCAATTTTTCACTTTGTGATATCTTATGACAGGTTTCTAACTGAGAGTTTGAAAATGAATGTTTTTACAACATTAAGGAATTGACAGATATTACATGTAAATTCACTCTCATTATTCTTTCTGTGCACATAGATGTGCATGTTTGTGTACATTTGTAAGATGAAGACTGAAAGAGGCCTAATAGTCATGCCTTTTTGCTAATAAAAATGGGATAAGACTCTTAGCTGTTCTGGAGAGACCCAAGTTCCATGGATATGGGATGTGGCCTTTCCTATCCAAAGTAGGAGGGACCCTGCTTCTTACTGTTGAAGTTCACAGAATGTAGAAGTGAGGCAGTTGTCTCAAAAATGGAAAGACAGTTCAGATTATGAAAAAAAAAAAAGAGGGGCAAGAAAATACCAAAGGTGTTTCTGGAGTGTGTTGGAAGGAGTCAAGCGTTTTTTTTCCCCCAGCTCAGCTCTGGCTTATGGTGGTGCCTGGGATTGAACTTGGGACCTGGGAGCCTCAAGCATGAGAGTCTCTTTGCATACTCAATATATATATATATATTCTTCATTCCAGTGAGAATTCTGAGACTCAGTTCTATCAGGAAGAACTGAATAAGTAGTCTTTCCATGATTATTTCATTAGATGCAGAGAAAGCCTTTGACAAAATACAACATCCCTTTATGATAAAAACACTACAAAAAATGGGAATAGATAGAAAATTCCTTGATACGTGGAGTCTATATATAGCAACCTACTGCCAACATCATACTCAATGGTGAAAAACTGGAAGCATTTCCCCTCAGATCAGGTACTAGACAGGGCTGCCCACTATTGCCATTACTATTCAACATAGAGTTGGATGTTGTTGCCATAGCAATCAGGCAGGAGCAAGGAATTAAAGGGATACAGATTAGAAGAGAAGTCAAACTCTCACTATTTGCAGATAACATCATAGTATACATAAGAAATCCCTAAATAATCCAGCAGGAAGCTCTTGGAAATTATCAGGCAATATAGCAAGGTGTCAGGCTATAAAACGAACACATAAAAAGTCAGTGGCATTCCTCTATGCAAACACTAAGTTAGAAGAAATTGAGATCCAGAAATCAATTCCTTTTACTATAGCAACAAAAATAATAAAATATCTAGGAATAAACCTAACAAAAGAAGTGAAAGACTTATATACTGAAAGTCATGAGTCACTATTCAAGGAAATAGAAAAAGACAGAAAGAAGTTGAAAGATAGTCCATGTTCATGGGTTGGAAGAATTGACATAATCAAAATGAATATACTACCCAGAGCCATACACAAATGTAATGCAATACCCATCAAGATCCCACCTATTTTTTTAGAATATAAAAAAAGCTATAATTGCCAAAACAGTCCTGAGAAGAAAGAACAGAACTGGAGAGATCACATTCCTAGATCTCAAACTGTATTATAGGGCCATTATAATCAAAACTGCTTGGTACTGGAACATTAATAGACATACTGAGCAGTGAAATAGAACTGAGAGACCAGAAGTAAGTCCCCACACCTAGGTACATCTAATTTTTGACAATGGTGGTGCTCAGACTATTAAATGGGGAAAGGAGAGTTTCCTCAACAAATGATGTTGGAAAAATTAGGTTGAAACATGCAGAAGAATGAAACTGAACCATTACATTTCACCAAACACAGAAGTAAATCCCCAATGGATCAGGACTTGGCTGTTATACCAGAGAATATAAAATACTTAGAGGAAAATATTGGAAGAACTCTCTTCTGTTTAAATTTTAAAGGCATCTTCAATGATACAAGTCCAATTACAAAGAAGACTAAAACAAAAACAAACAAATGGGACTATAACTATATCAAATTAAAAAAAGCTTCTGCACAGGAAAAAAACAAGCAAGCAAGTAAGCAAACAAAAAACACCACCCAAAGAGGACCTTTTACAGAATGGTAGATGATCTTTATATGCCACACATCAGACAGGAGGTTAATAACCAAAATATATAAAAAGCTCACCAAATTCAGCAAAAACCAAAACAAACAAAATCAATCAAACAAACAAAAATGACCCCATCCAAAAATGGGGAGAGGATATGAACAGAATATTCATCACTGAAGAGAGCCAAAAGGCCAACAAGAAAATTCTCCAAATCACTGACTGTTAGAGAAATGCAAATAAGACAACAATGAGATACCATTTCACTCCTGTGAGAGTGTCATACTTCAGAAAATGTAGCAGCAACAAATGCTGGAGAGGTTGTGGGGACAAAGAAATCCCCCTGCACTGCTGGTGGGAATGTAAATTAGTCCAACTCCTATGAAGAGCAGTCTGGAGAACTCTCAAAGCTAGAAGTACAAGGCTGAATGCACAAGAACCTGGGTTCAAGCCCCTAGTCCCCATCTGCAGGGGGAAAGGTTCACAATTGTGTTGTATGCTTTACATTAGGTTGTTCTAGCTCTCCCCCTGCCAAGAAAATTGGATCAGTCCTGCTAGTTTCGCGGGCCGCTTGGCCCCGCCACAAGGAACCCCGAGGGGGTTCCAGAGTTCCAGAGTTCGAGAGTGCTTGGTGCCGTCACGGGGGAAAGAGGCAGCAGAGTTCTGTTTGGTGATTAGTTTGGTTTAGTTTATGAATCGTCGTTCCTGAATAAAGAAATACAGCTTCCCTGCCCAGCCGTGTGTCTGGTCGTCTCTGTTACCCGCCCGTGAAGCTAGCCCGGCCAGCTGGAGCCACCGAATTTTAACAACAAATGGCACTCAACGTGGGGCAGAGACTGCATCAGAATAACTCCTCAGCAACACAATTGGTGAAGCAGGGCTGAAAATATCTCTCTGTCTCTTTTCCTCACCCCTCCCCTCTCAATTTCTCTATCCAACAAATAAATAAATAAATATAAAGAAATTTTTTAAAAAAGAAAGAAAGCTAGAGGTGGACCTACCCTATGACCCTGCAGTTCCTCTCCTGGGGATATATCTTAAGGAACCCAACACACCCATCCAAAAGGATCTGTATACACATATATTCTTGGCAGCACAATTTGTAATAGCCAAAACCTGGAAGCAACCCAGGTGTCCAACAGCAGATGAGTGGCTGAGCAAGTTGTGGCCTATATACAGAATGGAATACTACTCAACTATTAAAAATGGTGAATTCACCTTCTTTACCCCATCTTGGATAGAGCTTGAGTATATCATGTAAAGTGAGATAAGTCAGAAACAGAGGGATGAATATGGGATGATCTTACAGCCAGCAGTTGAAAAACAAGATCAGAAGAGTAAACACATAGCAGAACTTGGACTGGAGTTGGTGTATTGCACCAAAGTAAAGGACTCTGGGGTGGCAGGGAGGGTTCAGGTCCTGGAACAGGATGGAAAAGGAGGACCTAGTGGGGGTTGCATTGTGGCATGGAAAACTGATAAATATTATGCACGTACGAACTATTGTATTTTACTGTAGACTGTAAACCATTAATCCCCCCAGTCAAGGAAAAAAAAATTAAGTATTTTGCTGAAGTTCTGTATCCTCTCTATAATCTGTATCTCACCAAAACAAAAGACCATGTCTTTTCCCCTTTCTTTAACACTTCGTTTAGTTTTTGACCATGAAAGTTACGATATGACCTTTTTTTTGAACAAATGAATAAACAGACAAAAGGAAGTATAAATGGATATTCCAATCTTCTACCTCTATATATCTTCTAGAGTTCTTTCTGAGAGATTTTAACTCTTCTTATTTACTTGTTATTATTTTGCACTTGGGTTGTCACTAAGGCTTCCCCATTAATTCTGCTGCTTCTGGAGGCCATCTTCCCCCTCTTTTCTTTTCTTTCTTTCTTTCTTTCTTTCTTTCTTTCTTTCTTTCTTTCTTTCTTTCTTTCTTTCTTTCTTATTTGTGAAAACAGAAAGAAATGGAGGGGGGAGGGGGAGAGGGAGAGAGAGAGAGGAGAGAGAGAGAGATATTTATCACTGCTTGCTGCTTGTGAACCCCTCTTCTACCTTTGTGAGAATCAGGGACTTGAACCTGGGTCCTTTTATACAGGGCATGATCTACTGGGGATACCACCACCCAGCCCTGAGATTCTAACTCTTTTTATAATATTTATTTATTTATTTATTTAATTTTTTTGTATTTATTTATTCTCTTTTGTTGCCCTTGTTTAATATTTATTTACTATTTATTCCCTTTTATTGCCCTTGTTGTTGTAGCCTTGTGGTTATTATTTTTGTTGCTGATGTTGTTCATTGTTGGAGAGGATAGAGAGAAATGGAGAGAGGAGGGGAAGACAGAGAGGGGGAGAGAAAGATAGACACCTGCACCCCTGCTTCACTGTTTGTGAAGCAATTCCCCTGCAGGTGGGGAGCCGGGGGGGCTCGAACCGAGATCCTTATGCTGGTCCTTGCGCTTTGCGCCACCTGTGCTTAACAAGCTGCGCTACCGCCCGCCTCCCAATTCTAGCTTTTAATTCGGAATGGGATTAGATAATATCAGTAAAATCAGTTTAATGTATTGTTCTTCTAAATTCTGCCTTTAGAAGTATAAGGCATTGATAGCCCCCCACCCCATCCTCTTTCTCTGTTTGAATGTATGTAAGCCATGTAGGTGGTGGAGTCATTCTGAATATTGTTGTGAAGAACTTGGCATTCCAGTCGGAAGCACCAGGTGTGTGCAGCAGCCTTTACAGGATTCTTTCTTAATTAAATTTGGTTCTGTCTTTGTTGTGTTTCACAAACCTAGGGAGAAAATGTATTAAAAAAATATGTATGAACTTACAGTTCAAACCTGGAGGAAATGAGTTCAAAGACAGCACATCAGGCTGTGGTGGTTTGAACATCTTTCAACTCCCTCCCAGTTACGTAACCTAAGGATACAGTGGGGCTGCAACCTAACCCCAAGTCCGTCTTCCCCAGACAGAGGTCGTTTCATAAAATCCTCTCAGGCCCTTCTTCTCAAGTTCTTCATACACTTTTCACTAGAAAAAAGAAATCATTCATATCTAACAAAGGGTCTTGGATTCTTTCGATAGTTTCCATTATAAGTTTTTGGCACAGCTATCACCTTCAGCTCAAGTTACTTTTGTGATCCTCCTTCTTTCATCTGCTGAAAATGGATTATTTCCTTATTAGCTTGAAACCGTTACTGTTCAGTGTGAGTATGAACAATGCTACCTTATGAACAATGCCACCTCTGGCCTATTCCTGAAAACCCATGCCTTCTGAGAAACTCCTCTTTCAAACCAGCTCTCCTGGGCTAGCAGATGACTCACCTGGTAGAATACACACATCACCCTGTGAGTTTGAGCCACCATGTGGGAGTGTCTGCAGGGGGATGTTTCACAAGTAGTGAAGCAGTGCAGCGGTGCATCTCCTCTCTGTGTGTCTCTCCCCCTCTCTACCTTTTTGTCCCTCATCTTCTCTCTAGAGGAAATAAAAATGGCTGCCAGAATGGTGGAGTCTTGCAGGTACCCAGTCCTTGCTGGAAAAAATATATATACCCCCCAAAAAACAAAACAAAACAAAACAAAAAACAAAACAAGTCTTGTGGTGGGAGTCAGGCTGTAGGGCAGTGGTTAAGCGTAGGTGGTGCAAAGCACAAGGACTGGCGTAAGGATCCCGGTTCAAGTACCCGGCTCCCACCTGCAGGGGAGTCGCTTCACAGACAGTGAAGCAGGTCTGCAAGTGTCTATCTTTCTCTTCCCCTCTCTGTCTCCCCCTCCCCTCTCCATTTCTCTCTATTCTATCCAGCAATGAAGACATCAATAACAACAACAATAACTACAACAATAAAACAAGGGCAATAAAAAGAGAAAATAAATAAATAAATAAATTTAATAAAAAACGTTTTGTAGTCCGGGAGGTGCACAGTGATAAAGCTATGCACTCTCAAGAATTTGATTCCCGGCAGTACATGTACGAGAGTGATGTCTGGTTCTTCCTCTCTCCTCCTATCCTTCTCATAAATAAATAAAATCTTTTAAAAAAAAGTCTCCAGTATTCCCGAGTGTGAGATGTCAGCATGATATCTGGAAAAGGCTGTTTATCTCCAATAGCATTCCTGATCTCTGTCGAGAAAGTTGAGCACTGACAGGTAGTTTGGGAAACAACAGAGAAGTTTCAGAGAAGTCTTGTGGGCCTGCCTCACTCAAGATACCTGAGTATCAGGAACTTGAAAAGGAGGTCCAAGAGGTAGGTCTCCACAGTCTATATATTATGTTTTAACCAGAATTCATCTGCTTTGAACAGTTTAATTACTAAAATTCAGTTTTTTCGTTCATTGAAAAAAAAAAGTCTCACTTGTAAATATTTTAGATATCATGATCACAGGCTATCTGAGATTTGAAACACTTCTTGAACTACTTAAGTCCAATCCATGATTATTATTCAAGGATCTGTGAATTCGGGTGAGAAAAATTACACTTTTGTGTTCACTGAGTTAGAACTGAAATTTGTCATTAAAATATTTTGGTTAGAGGGAAGTTACACTTATGTCAGCAATACCCATGACCGTGTCACCAAAAAGAAATCACAGCTATTTCTATAGCACGTAGCAGTTTTTGAAGATAAGCTATTTACATTTACCACTGTTTTTTTGAATTCTGGTAGTTGCAGTCTCTCCACTAGAGCTTGCTCTTTGGTGATGAATAACTGAGCACTTACATGATGACAACACAGTGCTTTAGATATATTGATGATTATATTTCTTTTCTTTTTTTTTAAATTAAAATTTTATTGCCAACAAGACTATTGCTAGAATTCAGTGTGCCTGCATGATGAATCCACCACTCTTGGAAACCCTAATTTTTTTCCTTTACTTTTTGGATAGAGGTGGAGAAAATTGAGAAGAAAATAAGAGAGAGAGAGAGAGAGAGAGAGAGAGAGAGAGAAGAGAGAGGAGACACCTGCAGCACTGCTTCACTGCTCATGAAGCTTCCCCCCTGCAGGTAGGGAGTGAGTGCTTCCAAGATCTCACACATGGTAATGTGTGCTCCACTTCTTGGCCCTTGATGATTAAATTTCAGTATTAGTTTCTTTGCTAGTTAAATGCATTTTCTTTTACGCTTCAAAAAACAGTGGAATTGTGAGAAAATATTCATAGGCTTTACCAGAATGTTGAATTGGGTTCATAGCATAAAAGGATTAAATGGCCCTGACAGTTATTTCATGTTTGTACTTTTTGGTTGTAGTGGCTAATGAATTATGATACTAAGTGAAAAGTCTTTGATTTTTAAGTCAGAATGTCTAGAGCTTAACCAACACAATGATTGCCACCTCAACATGCTTCACTTCAGACTGTGTCCAGAGACTTCACATGTGGAATGACAACCCTTCAACTTCATTACTCGGGTGAGACCTTTCCTTTCATAGTATACTCTAATGTCATCTCAGGTGGTTCACTTTCTAACAAAGTCCCCAAACCTAAATATACACCAGGTTCTGTGAGAGAGAGCATATGTTCACACGTATCCGTAAACTACTGCAAAATATATACCTGAAAGCAGAAGTACACTAGAGTTTGCAGTGAGTACCCCCCTAACACTTCCTCTCCACTATTCCAAGCTTTGGGTCCATGATTGCTCAACAATTTGTTTGGCTTTGTATGTTAACTCTCTTTTCAGTCACCAGGTTCCAGATGTCATCAGGATGCCGGCCAGGCTTCCCTGGACTGAAGACCCCACCAATGTGCCCTGGAGCTCTGCTTCCCTAGAGACCCACCCTACTAGGGAAAGAGAGAGGCATACTGGGAGTATGGACCAACCGGTCAACGCCCATGTTCAGCGGGGACCCACATAGTCAACGACTGCCACCTCTCCAGATTCAAAGGAGGTCTCGAAACTTTACATCAGGCTCAACCTGACGCTGTTGACTGGCTACGGAAGAAGGGCAAACGCTAGAAGAAGAAGCGGGGAAGCAATTACAGAAGCCAGACTTTCTACCTTCTGCAACCCACAATGACCCTGGGTCCATGCTCCCAGAGGGATAGAGAATGGGAAAGCTATCAGGGGAGGGGGTGGGAAATGGAGATTGGGTGGTGGGAATTGTGTGGAATTATATCCCTCCTACCCTATGGTTTTGTTAATTAATCCTTTCTTAAATAAAAAAGAAAAAAAAAAAAAGAATGTCTAGAGCTAAGGCCCAGCTTCCTCACCTGGCTCCAAAAGAGAAAGTCTTACTATTTTCCCTTCTTATGAAGAAACAAGACCTAGTCCATGGGATTGTTGGGAAACCCAGTAATTCACAGAAGAGCTCCCAATCTCTGCTTTCCCTGCTCATGTCTTTGACTGTAAACATGCATGAATATTTTAAAAAATATTTTATTTGTTTATTTTTCCCGGTTTTGTTGTTGTCATTACTGTTATTATTGCCTTTGTTGTTGTTGGATAGGACAGAGAGAAATCAAGAGAGGAGGGGAAGACAGAGAGGAGGAGAGAAAGACAGACACCTGTAGACCTGCTTCACCGCCCGTGAAGCGATTCCTCCTTCAAGTGGGGAGCTGGGGGCTGGAACCCAGATCCTTAATTTGTTCCCTGCGCTTTGCATCATCCTTAACCTGCTACACTACAGCCTAACCCGCTTGCATGAATGTTTATTTTCTAAAATAAAATATCTGTGCTCTTCCACTCTGGATTACAGCATGTCATCCTGTTCCTCATCACAGAATGACCCTTGTACACTTGGTGACTACACCATACTTATTATTCTAATTCAGCCACAGAGAATCTTTGATATTTCTTGGCAAGATAATTTACTGTTTCTCTTTAGATCTTTGCTCACACAGTTGTTTGAGCTTGAGATATCTGCTCTATTTCTTTTTTTTTTTTTAATTCAGAAAATCCCTACTCACATCGTGAGCCCTGTCTCTCTAGTTTTCCTGCACCCATCAACAAACCCTTACACCTAGGCACTCCTAGGCTAACACGTTAACATGTTCGTTAACATGTTCACACGTGATAGATCAATTCATTTTATTTCATGTCTCATCTTACATTATGCTTTTTTCAAATTCCTAGTAGAAATTTTGTGTTTGGTAGGAAGCTTGCACACTTGCAAGAACATATTGATATTACAATCTTATTTTCATTATTTTTCTTTTATTTTGAAATTCCAGATACCACTGAAAGCCATCAAACATAACAAGATACATGGCAAGTTCTCGAGAACGGAGGAGAGGGGACTTTTCTGAGGATGGCCATTTTCCCTGAGAAGTTTCAGTTGACTTTCCCCTTCTGGAAGACATTTGCAATAAAGTCTTCACCTCTTCCTTTCCTTTTCGACCCCATAGATTTTTCCAAGGCAAGAAGGAGGCTGCCAGACTAATGCAAAACCAAGAAGGGAGAGATTTTTCTCTCCTGGACTGCTCTTGGGTTCAGATTCTTACTTCATAGAGGTGGTTCACTGACCGGTCCCTGGCTGATGATCACATTGTTCTGTGCCTCATCCAGCTGGGCTTTCCATACGCACAGAGCTGATGGCAGAAGGGCTACTGGGCAGACCTCTGGGGTGTGGAAGGGTGACAATGAGCTTTGTATTGTGAACCTTGTCATAAACCTTGTCTGAGCTGTACTATCTACATTTTATAGAGGAGGAAACAGAGATTCAGAAGAGCTGTTCACCTTGCTCAGATTCCAGAGGTGGCCCTGGAATTTGAACCCAGGTCAACAGGACTCCACAATCCTTTTTCTTTTCTTTTCTTTTCTTTCTTTTTCTTTTTCTTTTTCTTTTTTGCCTCCAGGGTTATTGCTGGGGCTCAGGGCCTGCACTATGAGCCACTGCTCCTATGGCCTTTTTTTCTTTCTTCTTTTCTTTCTTTCTTTCTTTCTTTCTTTCTTTCTTTCTTTCTTTCTTTCTTCCTTCCTGTCTGTCTGTCTGTCTGTCTGTCTGTCTTTCTTTCTTCTCTTTTTCTTTTTTTTTTGATAGGACAGAGAGCAATTGAGAGGTGAGGGGGAAGATAGCTAGAGAAAGACAGACACCTGCAGACCTGCTTCACTGCTTGTGAAGTGACCCCCCTGCAGGTGGGGAGCCGGGGGCTCCAACCAGGATCCTTGAATGGGTCCTTGCTCTTCACACTATATGCACTTAATCCTGTGACCCCCCCCCCCAGCCCTCACAACCCTTTTTCTTTGAGGCTACTTCATTCATTTAATTAGAGGGAGATAGAGTGAGGGTGAGAGAGCACAAAGCACTATTCTGCCATCCCTGAAGTTTAGCTTGATTTGTCTTTGGTGCTTTCATGTGGTGCTGGACCTGCCCCACACCAGGGAAGTACACCTCTGCTGAGCCACCTGACCACCCACTAGGCTCATTTTAAAGATAACTATTATCTGCTTTTTTTTTTATTTAAGAAAGGATTAATGAACAAAAACATAAGGTAGGAGGGGTACTACCTATTATCTGCTTTTACCAGAGGATCCTTAAAAGGATTCTTTA
Source organism: Erinaceus europaeus (assembly GCF_950295315.1). Taxonomy (NCBI): domain Eukaryota; kingdom Metazoa; phylum Chordata; class Mammalia; order Eulipotyphla; family Erinaceidae; genus Erinaceus; species Erinaceus europaeus. The sequence goes on along the minus strand of NC_080174.1, from coordinate 80,340,092 downwards.
AAAAAAAAAATCTTCCAGACTGTGTCCAGAGACGTCAGGCATGGATTGTCAACCCTTCAGCTTCATTACCCAGGTAAGACCTTTCCTTTCATAGGATGCTATAATTCCATTTCAGGAGGTTCACTTCCTAACAAAGTCCCAAAGCCTAGATACAGACTAGGTCCCATGAGATAGGGCATATGTTCACATGTATCCATAAATTAGGGCAAAATATATACTTGAAAGCAAAAGTGCACAATAGTCTGCAGTGAGTCAGTATATGCAGCAAGTACAAAGACCTAAAAAGACACAATAAAGTTCCTAATGAAATAGAGTCTACTTAGACTTAGATACCCGCCTCACCTACTTCCTATTATACTTCCCTCACTCACTCCAAAGCTAACCTTATCAAAGTAAGGACTGCAAAAGCTGAATAAGGGCAAGAGACTGGCATACTTTAAAGATGACTCATTAGTCACTATTAGGCCACCCCATCAGCTGGGGCCCTAGTCAGAGAGTCCTGAGATTCCCAAACAGACACGATGGGCCTAGGCCTTGAATAAATCCCTCTCTCCATTGTTACTGGTCATCTCTATCAGGAATAACACGGTAGACCCCTTTGTGAGCCCCATACGATCTTTCCCTCAACCTCGATCAACAACAGCACAGAATGTTCCATCCTCTGAAGGGAAGCTGGACAATATACTCTGTGTTCCACCTGAGGAAGATGGGTCCTGAAATTAGGGCAGCATTTAAAATTCCTACTCATGACCACAGAATGTGAGCTCAGATCTACTGGGATCACATAGGCTCCTAAACTGAATATGGGCCCCAGATCATATCAAATCAGTGGGGTTTACAATAAACAATATTTATACCCCTTTCCCATATTTGGGAGCTACTCTCTTCCCTGATCCAGCTTTCTGGTCCTTTTTCCAGCCATGACATCATCTCCCCAGACAATAACTTGGGTTCATCTGCATATCAGATATCAGGCTCAGAAACAAACAAACAAACAAACAAAAAAACAATTCCCACCACCGGAACTCCGTATCCCATCCCCTCTCTTGATATGGAGTTCTGGCGGTGGGAATTGTGTGGAGTTGCACCCCTCTTATCCTATGGTTTTTGCCAGTGTTTCCTTTTTATAAATAGAAATTAAAAAAATATTTCTTTGATAAATTAAGGATTATAGGAAGCCATTTATAATATATTATTATCTTATTGGCTTATAAAATGCTGTCACACAATCACTCTCCATTTATAAACAAAGAAGGGGCGGGTAACAGAGTGGTTAAGTGACTTGCCCAAGGGGGAGATTTGTTCACTCATAAAGATGGGCCTGAACTTTTTCTACTTTGCATTCTGACTTCAAAGGCAGAAAACATATGCTCAAGGGGGAGATCTCACTAAATTTCATGTCAGATTGTCCTCTTGCTAATTTAATCCTGTCATTCCTAGTTATATCCCTCTGGAAATCCATCACCAATACTTTCTCTTTTGATATTTGTAAGCTAAAAACATTCCCTGCACCAACCACCACCCTCCTTCACAAACAAACAACTCAACATGCTCCCCTCAAGTACATACCACACATCCCACCCCAGTCTGGTCCTCTGACCACTCAGCTTCCCTTCCAGTTAGAATTTATTCAGAGCCTTCCCTTCTAGAAGGAAGGGAGAAGGGAGGTGGCTATCTTTGTCTGTGTGGTCATGTCCCAATTAGAGCCAAGGGCTCCCCAAAGAGGGAGGATTATTTGAGTTTCATAAATGCTGCCCTCCAAAAACCCACTCGACATTAATGTTTCATGGCCAGTCTCTTCAAGGCCAGGGCTGGAACATTCAGCTGTGAGGGTGTTTATATTTGTGGAACTCTCTTGAACATTTGCTGCGGGTTTCAAACAGCTGCTATGCTGATGCTCTGGGGAGAAGAAGATCATGAATATTCAGGTGAAGCCACCAGAATGAACAGCCGTTAATAGAATAAATGCCTAAACAGTTGTGTAAGGCTTATTAAGACCTATTGGGGCTGAGATAATAAATTCCCACTTTGACATGCTGCTACTATACTTTTGGACCACCTCTTCCGAACTGAAGGGAAAAAAAAAAAAAAAAAAAACACCACGATGTTCGTTCTCTGAGCAAACACAAAGAAACACCTGGAAGCCTTGGCAAGGGGATCAGATTTGGCAGAGATCTTCTCGTGAACCCGTGCATCCTCGGGAAAATGAGGTGCTCTTCATTGTTTCTGTTGTCAAGGTTATCTCAGTCTACTACAGGGCGGAGTGGGCAGCACTCTCAAACTGGAAGAAAAAAAAATCTGTCCCAACTCCATCACACTCCTTGTCTGAGAGCCCACACCAACCTCTGAGGCCCCAAGAGCAACCCTCAGCATCCTGACTGCTAGCGTCTACCGCCTGGGACCTCTCCTGTAAGCCCCTTCCCACCAAATATACATAGACACCGGGCTCTTTTCCCGTCTGCTCTGTAAACTCGTGGCGGGAACACGATGCAAAGATCGCAAATGTAAAAGTGACCTTTCCAAGTGGCAACACCTGGTGTGTTAAAACGTCCATTGCCGACTGGGTTGGAAATACATACGCCCTGAATGTGGAGAGTGCGGAGAGATGGTGACAAGGAGTTGTTTTCTCCTTTGGATGTTAGCTGTCACATTGTGTTAGACCCAGTCAGACTGCTTGGTTCTGGCACCCAGAAAGATAAAAACATGCACCCACACCCGGGAGAAATGGAGGCAATCCACCAGGTTTGTATCTAGAGGCAGGCACAGTAATATTTGATCAGGAACCTGCTGTCAATTCAGATAAAGGGCATTTGATTTCAAATAAAGGCGACTAACTTAATGAAGGCAACATGAACCTTATAAGAACCATACTTTGCTCTTCCAAAGCTGTCAGGGAGAGCTCACTCACACTAGGCTACTTTACTTCTTTTCTTTCCCTGCTGCTGAAGATACTATGAAACCTTGCTGAAGACTCTGGGTCATCAGAAGTTTGGGAAATAACACAACAGAGGAATGCAGAGCTCGCAGTGTGGTTTGTAGGCGTTTTATGTTTTTGGATAATACAGATCTGAAGTTGAGTACCTCTCTTTCACTCATGCGTGTTATTCCTTTGGCGTTGTGGTATAATTGCCTCCGTGTGATGCAGGTATTTTTTTTTTTTTTTTACCTTCTAACAAGGTGATTCGGAGGATTAAAACTATGTAATCCACCTGGTAAAGGAATTCACGGTTATTCCTCAATTAGTACTATGTATTCATTCAGTAAATCACTCATTTCACAGTTGAACCTCAGTTTACTTTTCTTCCTCCCTGTTTCTTCTAACAATGATTTGGACAGGGTTAGCTTTGGGAAAAAAAAAATTCCCTTGTAAAGTGAAGATTAACTTCTTTTTTAGGAAATTTCAGATGCCTTCTTTCCTTTGACAAACTGGTGAAATCAACAATTTGCTTAAAAGCCAGGCAGATGAAAAGGAAAACATCTTAGGGGCTCCTTTCCATCAGTCCTCTGTACCCTACTCTCTATCACAGTTATGGGTGACCTGGTTATCAATATAAGAACCAAATCTGTTTCAGAACCTTTTGTTTCATGGTCAGAGTTCCGGAGGAAAGAACAGATGGAATACATTAATTAGTCAAAGCACGCTTAACTGGAAGGATATATATATATATATATATATATATATATATACACATTTTCCCCAAGACTGGCCAAAGGATTGGGGGAACATGCAAGGTACAAGGTAGCAGAAGTGCCTCAGGGAGTCTGAGGGTGAGGACTAGGCATAGCTCTGTATTTTGAATAAAGATCTGTGGGTTTTTATTCCCATTAAGAAGTAAGTCAGGAGGGGTCTGACAGCCAGTGCTTTTTTTTTTTCTTTCCCAGAGATGGGTCAGAGAGTAACCCTGAAAATCTGTCTGAATGACAAAACTCTTTCAGAAGAAGGGGTAAGAAGCCTTTCTTTTCATGTGTTCTCAATAGGGAGGAGGCAGACATTTGTCTGTAATTATGCCTCCTGGCAGGGTTTGGATAGGGTTGGTTGATGCCTTTAAGAAACTGCTGGCAAAGCCTGCTTGGCCAACAGTGGGGGCCTGGCTCAGACAAGCCAGATCAGCACACCATTTCTCTTTCCTTCCCTTTTATTATTTATATTAAAAAATTATTTATCCCCTTTTGTTGCCCTTGTTGTTTTATTGTTGTAGTTATTATTGTTGTTGTTATTGATGTTATTGTTGTTGGATAGAACAGAGAGAAATGGAGAGAGGAGGGGAAGACAGAGAGGGGGAGAGAAAGACAGACACCTGCAGACTTGCTTCACCGCCTGTGAAGCGACTCTTCTGCAGGTGAGGAACCAGGGGCTCCAACCGGGACCCTTACACGCCAGTCCTTGCGCTTTGTGCCATCTGCACTTAACCTGCTGTGCTATCTTCCAACTCCCTTTCCTTCTCTTTTAAACTACACATGATTACAGGCTGATAGTCGACACTGACCATCATGTTCTGAGTTCTGATTTGAAAATGTTCTGAACTTGGAGGTCTCTCTGAACACAGTTTTGATTTTATTACACAACAGGTGTGCCCTTGGGCACATCTATACAGATCAGGAGACCCATCTCAGGCCTGGAATTGTGCGTTTGAGGCATTGACTGTACCTGCCCTCCCAATCTGGAGTCTCTGCCATTTGAAGCTAAACAACCATTTTGCTATTACTCTGAACAAAGAGTAAACAACACATGCTTTATTTTCCAACTCTGGAGAAGAAGAGTGATTTCCAATGAAAGCTTATACCAATTGGGGCCCCTCTTTTTTTTTTTCCAAGAGGGTTTGGGAATGAGTGATTTTTTTTTTCTTTCAGTCAGAAGCAGGGAATGCAGTAAATTGGATGTAGACACATAATAACCAATACAGGAAGGGACAGCAGAAATGATGGTGCCTAACCTACCAATACCAGTGAGGAAACTGGAGCTCAGAGGCTAAGTGATTGCTCCTGTGTTAAGGTAGACAGTACTAGAGCCAAAATTACCATTGTAAACAGGCTAATTCCCATGGGCTGAGAACGTCTTAGCTACATAGGATTTTATTACTCCAGTAAGCTTTCTCTTATCCAAGTGAAAAAACAAGGGGTTGGGACAGTGTAGATGACTCACTCAAGACCACTAAGTAGAGGACTTTTGTGTTAGTCTGATTCCAAAACTGAGTCCTTCCACATTGTACGTCTTCACCCATTTCTCACTGCTCCCTGTTGGTATGCTTCTAAGACCCCTTCTGTTTCATTGGTTTAATCCCCCCCTACTTAACACTGTATTCTATTTACATAACCACTGTTAACTAAGCACCGCCCTGCCTGCAGGGCATTGGTTTAATCCCCACTGGTTCATGATGTCTTTTTGCTCCGCCCCCTCTCGTAGTCACCCTGATTTCCACCACTGTCTTTTCACGCCACCCTCTCTATGTCACATCCTGTTTCCACCCTACTTGGCGAGTATATATATAAGGAAAGGATTGTGATTAGAGATAGCTTAGCTTAGATTGTGCTGCGTTCCACATGAATAAAGACTGAAATGCGTACCACTCAGCCATGAGTCCCTGGTCGTCTGTCTCCCACCCGTGAAGCTAGCCTGGCAACTCCCTACAGGAGAATAAACATCCATGAGTCCAAAAGGTGGATCCTTGCTCCCAAGTGACAACAGTGAGATTAAACCTCCTATTATTAAGTTGCCTAAGTGGATCCAGTGAGAGAGTAGGGAAAATGGGATGCAGATCACTAAACTGAACTTCATAGCAAGTGAGCCTATACCACTTGCTTAATCTCTTGTGATCTTTGACAAAAAAAAAAAAAAATCCTGACTTTGCAGTTGTGGTTAGAGGTAATTTAAAATATGTTCCAGATGTGACTAGAGGCTGGTGAGCTGGTCTGCGGGCATGAGGAAGCTGTGCCATGTGTGTGCTAGCACCCAGGGCTGGCTCAGGAAGTGGGTCTATCAGCTGGAAAGGTAACAAGCTTCCTTTTGCCTCTGGCCAGAGGAAGGAGAAGGGAGGGCACCCAGCTGCTGGTTTGAGTTGGGTGGCTGGGGAGGAGAGAGCAAGTCCTCTCCCCCTAAAAGAAATTATATATATATATATATTTAAAAGTGCAGTCTAATTCTTTTTTCTCTTTTTTTTTTCTGTGCAGCATGGCAAAGGATGTCTGATTTTTGGAATTAGGTAGACTTGGGTCTATACTTTACCATCCAGGCTGGTACTTGTCCCTTAATTTGATAAAAGTTTAATTCTTGTAAGCCTCAGTATACTCATCTGTAAAATAGGGAGTGATATTGGTCTTTTAGGTCTATGATGAACCATGGAGTAAATATGCAAAGACTCTAGGGCATAACATATTGGCTATTCAGTTTTCATTTGGGGACAGTAATAATAATTGAATGAATAATATAAGTTTCCTGCAATAGTGCACCCGTCAATGTTGCCCTTCTTTCCTTCTATTTATTCTCTCTCTGTATCTTCTTTCACCCACTCATCCTTTCTTCCTCCCTCCCTCCCTTCCTTCCGTCACTCTTTCTGAAGGTGGATCCCAAGGAATAGCCTTAGATTGTTCAGACTGGAGGTTATGGAGGGGAGGTAGCAGAAACTACAGGGAAAGGAACTTTGGGGAAGACAAGGAGACTTCCAAGAATGACCTAGAAAAGTTTTTTTATTTTTATTTTTATTTATTTTTTTTGCTTTGTGGTATGAAGGCTACTGTTATATCATAACTGAGAAGCCTTTGTAAAAGTATGTATTGCACTATGATGCTTTTGGTGTATGGGCTTTGATACCATCAATAATAATTTTGGAATAATAATAGCTCACAGTGATTTAATTACATTCAACTTTTTTTTCCATGATCTTTGTATCAGGTTATTCTATATTCCCTCTCCCTCTCCCTCTCCCTCTCCCTCTCCCTCTCCCTCTCCCTCTCCCTCTCCCTCTCCCTCTCCCTCTCCCTCTCCCTCTCCCTCTCTCTGCCTCCAGGGTTATTGCTGGGGCTTGGTGTCTGCACTATGAATTTTTCCCATTTTATTGGATAGGACAGAGAGACATTGAGAGAGAGAGGGGGGAGAAAGAGAGGGGGGAGAGAAAGATAAGAGTCTTGCTTCACCACTTCTGAAGCAATCCCCCTGCAGATGGGGAGTCAGGGCTCGAACTGGGATCTTTGCACTAGTCCTTGCGGTTAGTACTATGTGTGCTTAACCCGCTATACCACAGCTAGAATCTCCAGGTTATTTCCTAGAATGCTGAATTTATGGGATCTATGAAAGCACTCATCAACTGATATGTAGGGTTACCTTTCTTTGGAATTCAGAGAGATTTTTCTCTCAGTAAGATTTATACACTTTTCCCATATTTGGGAGTTACTCTCTTTCCTGATCCAGCTTTCTGGTCCTTTTTCAGCCATGATATCATCTCCCCAGACAATAACTTGGGTCCACCTGCATAACAAATGTCAGGCTCAGGAAAAAACTAGTATAGTCATGGGCCCTTTGGAATATAACTAAAATAGGTCTACAAAACAGAGACTCCCCAACTCTTCATCTGCACTATTCTAGCCTTTAGGTTCATGATGAGTCAACAATTTGTTTGGCTTTATATGTTAACTCTTTTTTCAGCCACCAGGTTCTAGATGCTACCATAATGCCAACCAGACTTCTCTGGACAGACAACCCCACCAGTGTGTCCTGGAGCCCCACTTCCTCAGAGCCCTGCCCCACTAGGGAAAGAGAGTGGCAGGCTGGGAGTATGGATCGACTTGTCAATGCCCATGTTCAGTGGGAAAGCAATTAAAGAAGCCAGACCTTCCACCTTCTGCATCCCACAATGACCCTGGGTCCATACTCCCAGAGGGATAAAGAATAGGGAAGCTATCAGGAGAGGGGATATGCAGTTCTGGTGGTAGGAATTGTGTGGAGTTGTACCCCTCTTATCCTATGGTTTTTGTCAATGTTTCCTTTTTATAAATAAAATTTTTAAAAACAGATTCAAGAGTGGGTTAAAATTGGCAGTTGTCTGTATGGTGAAGTTGTCTGTAAGGTGAAGTGTAGGTTGGCCAGCTCAAATATGGAACATCTGAAACTTTCTAAGTGAAGGGCAACATTTTCTGCAGTGACACATGGAGTTTGTTTAATACTTTAGTACCCAGAGGATAAAAGTTCAGCTTGTCTGTGATGGTAGTGAATTGATTATCAAATCCTGCTCTCTGGGTGTCTGGAGAGGGGGTCTGCATAGGTTGGAGAATTTTAGAGAAGTCTGGGCTAAGGGTTCTAACTCTGCCACTTGCCTTCTTGTAACTGTCCTCAGGTCTTTTAGTCTGCTGTGTCCCTCTGCCTTCAATGGAAGTCAACCTGGCCACAAGTGGAGCCGTTGGGAAGTGCTAGTAGGTTGTGATGAAAGAATATGATAAACTATAAAACGTGACGTGAATATACAGTATGATAAAGCTCTGTGCTCAGTATTGACTCCCAGACTTTCCTGTGGAGTGAACCTGGGCACCTCCCATGAGAGCTGTCTGAGTCTCAGCTTCTCTGAAGGGGAACAGCAGTATCTGAAGAGCGACACTGGTAAAAGTGTTTCATAACTGATATCTCACTATAAACATAAAGGTTTACTGCAACTTATTTTATTGCTTATGAATTCTAGTATTAAACTCACATAGATAAAGAGAAAATGAAGCCCTTATATTAAACACCACAGAGGCCAGAGAGCCTTTTAATGGCTTAGAACACTCATTTCCAGTAAGAGGAAGAATGTAACCCTTTCTGAAATGAAACACTCTTACAAACCATTTTATATGGATTTAGTTTTACTATGTGGTAGCTGGACAGAGTTCTTCTGTGGATCACACATGACTCACCCCACAAGATTTTCCAACAACAGTGAAAAGTTACAGCTATTTGATTTCCCCAATAAAGAGTTATTAGCAGTAATAATCCTGGAGTATATTAAGTTAGGTGCTGCAATCCCTGTTCTCAAGGGAGGCCCAGGATTGAGTATAGTAAACACTTCACAACAACTCACAGGCTAAATAAGACAGACACAGAGGCACAGGACATTGAGCCCTGACTGTGGCTACCTTGCTGTGTCAGTCCACAAGCCTGTGACTTGGTCATTCCAGCCAGGGTACTGTAGACCTGAACTTACATGGCCAGTTGGATAAAAGGTCCCTCAACCCCCTGAACACATGTCTCAAGCCAAACAAACCATCTTTTCCTTTATTCCCTGTGTAGTGGCAACATCCTCTCTCTAGCAGAAACTTAACATTTCAGCATCACAATTGACACAGTTCCCTCAATTTCTGAAGCTAATGAATACTCATTGCCAACCCCCTAGCCAGTCTTTGGCATTTGTCACTGCCTTGCCTTGCCTTGCCTTGCCTTGCCTTGCCTTGCCTTGCCTTGCCTTGCCTTGCCTTGCCTTGCCTTGCCTTGCCTTGCCTTGCCTTGCCTTGCCTTCCCTTGCCTTGCCTTCCCTTCCCTTGCCTTGCCTTCCCTTCCCTTGCCTTGCCTTCCCTTCCCTTGCCTTGCCTTCCCTTCCCTTGTCTTGCCTTCCCTTCCCTTCCCTTCCCTTCCCTTGTCTTGCCTTCCCTTCCCTTGTCTTGCCTTCCCTTCCCTTCCCTTCCCTTCCCTTCCCTTCCCTTCCCTTCCCTTCCCTTCCCTTCCCTTCCCTTCCCTTCCCTTCCCTTCCCTTCTCTTCTCTTCTCCTCCCTTCCTTCCCTTCCCTTCCCTTCCCTTCCCTTCCCTTCCCTTCCCTTCCCTTCCCTTCCCTTCCCTTCCCTTCCCTTCCCTTCCGTTTTCTTTCCTTCCCTTCCATAGATAACACGTTGCCTGCCTGCCTTCTTTCTTTCTTCCATCCCATCTTTCCTGCCTTCCATTGTTCATGCAAATTTTTTTTTTATACATATCACACCTCTGCCCCTACTCCCAGGAGAACCAAAACTCTCTTCAAATGAACCAAAATGTCTCTTCAAAGAAAAGACCCTAAACTGGGGGGTAAATGTCTTTTTTTTTCCACCTATATGCCTACAGAACTTTCTGTAATTTATTTTTTTTTAATTTCTTTAATGAAGGATTAATGGTTTACAGTCTATAGTAAAATACAATAGTTTGTTTATGCATAACATTTCCACATAACAATAAAACCTCCACTAGGTCCTCCTCTGCCATCATGCTTCAGGACTTGAACCCTTTCCCCCATACTCCAAAGTCTTTTACTTTGGTGCAATACACCAACTCCAGTCCAAATTCTGCTTAGTGTTTTCCCTTCTGATCTTGTTTTGCAACTTCTGCCTATGAGTGAGATCATCCCATATTAATCCTTATGTTTCTGACTTATCTCACTTAACATGATATCTTTGAGATCCATCCAAGAAGGTGGATTCACCATGAACCTGAGGCTTTGGAGCCTCAGGAATAAAAGTTTCTTTGCATAGCTTATTTTAACCCTTATTACCCTTGAAATATAAATGTCACAGGTAGGGGGCAACATAAAAGATATCTCAGAGAATTCTCTCTAAAGCATATTATCCCATACTATTCTTTACCATAGAATCTCATTATTTCCTTATAATAGAGTTAACTTTTATATATTTCACTTGTACACACTGGTTGTTTAATACTTGCCTGACCTGCTACACTACAAATTCTCTTTGGGCTTAGATGCATCTGTGTCTGTTAGTCACCAGTGCTTATCAAATGTGCCTGTTTCACAGTATATGTTAAATAATTAATAACTAAACAAACAAACAAAAGAATGAAATATCTGCAACCCTATTTAAGTTGTCAACTTCTTGTGGATGTCTTTGCATTTCACCATTCCTTTGAACAAAGTTCTGAAAGTTGGAGTCCAACCAACAATAACTACCTTAGTTTTTTTTTTTTTTTCTAAATTAGATTTTAATTATAGGTATTTCTTTCTACCAAGCAAGGAAACTTCTGTGGTTGATTGCTTGTTGACCTCTGGGTTTGTTCATGAAAGAAAAGTTAGGGAAAAGCACAAGGCTCGATAGTATTTTCTTGCAACCTAGTTGGTTTTCAAATAAGAAGTTCTCAACATTGTTTCTGTCCCCCACAAAATAGTATTTTCATGGAAATAATATCAACAAAGTGGATGTGAGCAGTAGAAAGATAATTAACAAATTTCTGACATGAGTCTGTTTATACTGCTACTGTCAAGGGTAATTATGTTAGCTTAAGAAATAACTTTTGCTTACTTCTAAGTGTTCACAAATGAAAATGTCAGACATGGATTCTGGCTCTGAAATTAACACATGTAGAAATTTCTGTACGTGCCTTTGTTATGAATGACTCATAACTTTAACAAGGGCATGGCATACTTTATTTGTAAATTAACTGATCAGACAAATTGTTCAACCATTCATCTATTTGTTTATTATATTTTGTTCTTTCATTTTTCATTCACTCAATTGTTTGTTCACTTGACAATGACCAGAGTGGTGATGGTGCATTTCCTCGAGTAAAGACTGTGCACAAAAGTACAACATATGTGCCAGTACCAACCCTGGTGTGTGCTTAGAATGTTTAAAAGAATCATGAAAGACTTCAAGGAGAAGTCAATATGAAAACAAATTTTTTCCTTTGATGAATAAAGAGAAAGTCAGACTCCACTCAGGAAGTTTATATTGCCTTCCCTTATTGGGTTGATTTGGTCACCAATCATATTATGTATGCATATTGTATTTATATGTATTGATAAATACCCAGGTGAAAAGAGGGTACAGTTACAGTCTGGCCTTTAAATTTGTGAGTTGATTTATCCAGAGGAGGTGGGTGTCCCTGGGAGCACCCAACTCAGATCACAGACATAGAGAACAGATCCTTAACATGCTTCCATGAAGACCTAAATTGTTAATTTTCAATTCTCTTGGATTTTCTGCCTTGGTTTGCATCATGTCCTCTCTCCCTCTCTTTTCCCTCATTGACTTGATACTCTGAACATAATTTAAACTTGACCGTGGTATTTAAGTAGGTGGTGTCAACTTGAGTATGTTGTTCCACAGAGAGCATGGTCAAGTTTTCCATTAATTCAGTTCACTAGTGAAGATCAATAAGATTGGGGAGAACGAGGATGACTGATGTAAAATTTGAAATTGGGTTATTAATTTGGAGGCAGGTTAATGAAGAGAAAGTTTAGGAGCACAGATGCAATCCAACTACTTTATCAGCTGTTAATCTCCTTCATTCCCCTGACACCTGATTGGTGATCAGTGTTCTCAATCTCATTTCTTAAACATCTCAACTCTGTCTCTCCCTTCTCATCATATGTACAGTATTTATGTGTATTTAGGTCTTTATTATTCTGTTACATTGTTATTTGATAGAAATAACTTGAGATGGGAGGGGAAGATAGAGACAGAGAGACACTGAAGCCCTGCTTCACCACTCATAAAGCTTTCCCCCTGCAGGTGGGGACCATGGGCTTGTCTCTGGGTCCTTGTGCACTTAACCAGGTGTGCCACCACCTGCCCCCTATGACTCTATAAATTCATAACAAAGTCATTTCATTATTCTAGCACTTTACTTTTACCTCCTTTACTGAACCCATAAAGATATTGCCAAACACAAATTAGAGTAGGTTAGTCTAATTTTTACTATACTTTCAATGACTACCAATGTCTTTTAGAACAAAATCTAATCTTTGTAGTCTGGATTCCTGTCTACCTCTGTCTTCACCCCTCATTTCTCTGCCTCCCATTCTTGCTTCAATAATGTTGCTGATGTTCTTTTAATTCTTTCACATAGCTGTCTCTATGGCTGCTGTTCATTGCTACTTGTTCTGAGGGTTGGGACATGTGCCATTTGGGGAATTTTTTTTTTTTCCCTCCAGGGTTATTGCTGGGGCCCGGTGCCTGCTCTACAAATCCATTGCTCCTGGAGGCCATTTTCCCCCTTTTTGTTGCCCTTGTTGTTGTATTTATTGTTATTATTTTCATTGCTGTTATTGTTGCTGGATAGGACAGAGAGAAATCAAGAGAGGAGGCAAGCCAGAGATGGGGAGAGAAAGACAGACACCTGCAGATCCGCTTCACCGCCAGTGAAAGGACCCCCCTGCAGGTAGGGAACCGGGGGCTAGAACAGAGATCCTTGTGTGGGTCCTTGTGCTTTGTGCCATGTGCGCTTAACTCACTGTGCTACCGCCCGACTCCCTGAGGAATTTTTACTAGGTTCCCCCTTTCTGAGTTCTCATAGTACATTAGTTGAATCATAATTTCTGGAATGACTCCAGGAATCTGTATGTTTAAAAACTAGTTTTCTACTTATTTCCTGTGAACTATAGGTAGGCTCTACAATGACATGAGGTACCTTAGAAGGATAATTGTCTCATTTTTCTGGAAGGTCTAGAAGATTATTTGTGAGTTGAAGTTGGTGATACCAGGCATGTTAGTCTGAGTTTCTCACCACCTAAGTAGCAAATATTTAGAATAGCACAGGGGATAAACCCTCAATAAAATTTGCTGAAATGAATGGGTCCAAACATTTTACTCATGGAAAAAAATAATAATAATAACACAGGTAAGTGACGTGAAGCGTTTGCTCTTTATATGTTTAGAAACAACTGCTTGATTTACATAACCAAAAAGTTAGACCAGGTTGAAAATTTGTTTTGAACTTAAATTTCCTTTCATATGTTCAAATAATACCATGATTTGAAGCCTTTAATTTTCTTCTCTAACTTTTTTATAGAAGCCACATTTTTTGAGCATTACAAACTGCAAATAAAGATATATTCCTTGAAGTGCACTTCAAGTTGACCTGAAAAAGGGAAAAAGGGCTTGAAATTGAGGAACCACAGTTATAATTACCTTAATCAATTTGCAAAACACTCACTAGGAAGGAGGATGCAAAGTTATATAAACACGGCATGTACAACATAAACAATTTATTTCATTTGGCAGAAGATATCTTTAGGGAGGGTAGGAGAGGGGCTTGTTTCTCTCTCTGGTTTGGCATATTTTATCTTGAGCATTTTACAAAGCACTGGTATTTCTGAGAATATAGTTCTGTCCACCTTGACACTTTCCTGTCCAGGCTTTTCCTTCCTAATAAATAAACTACAAGCATCAGAAAGAATCAAGAAATCCTTGTCAGGTTAGGGAATTCCTTAACAACATGAAATAAGAGGGCTTTCTGGATTTTATTACTGGACTTTGCAGAAGGTTGCTTTGATTCCTACTGAATATACTTTTAAAAAGTTGGATACTTAGGCAATTATTTTTTTAAACTATCTGATTTTAACACATCTTAATGATTTTTGTATTTAAAGAAGATGATTAAATGTTGGGATGCTTCTAAGACCCCTTCTGTTTCATTGGTTTAATCCCCCCTGCTTAACACTGTATTTTATTTACATAACCACTGTATTCTATTTATATAACCACTACAGGGCATTGGTTTAATCCCCACTGGTTCATGATGTGTTTCTGCTCCGCCACCTCTTGTAGTACACCCTGATTTGCACCAGTCACTTTTTGCTCCACCCTCTCTGCGTCACATCCTGTTTCTGCCCTACTTGGCGAGTATATATAGGATTGTGTTTTTTAGTTTAGTTTAGGTTTTAGTTTAGTTTTAGCATAGCTTGGTGTAGACTGTGCTGCGTCCTGCATGAATAAAGAGATACTGTGTACAACCCAGCCATGAGTCCCTGGTCGTCTATTACCCACCCATGAAGCCAGCCTGGCAATTAAAATGCTGTCTTCACCTAATTTGGTGTCCAGGTCTATAGAACAATTGTATTGCTAAATATCATCTTCTTGCAAAAGGATCCCTTCCTTTAGGGAGGAGGGATCATTATGTATTGTGAGTTGAACAGTGACTCCCCCAAGTCCGTGTCTATGTTGAACCTGTGTATATGATCCTATTTAGGAATGAGTCTTTGCAGTTGTAATTAACAGATTTTTTCCAAAAACAGAGGCAGAGAGAAATTGAGAGGAAAGGAAGAATGGGGCCAGGGAGAGAGAGAGAGCAAAAGAAATACCAGCAGCACTATTACTTATGACTCTTCTCCTCTGCAGTTGGGGACCTGGGGCTTGAGGGGTCTTACACATGGTAAGTGCTCCATGGCTTGCCCTTAGCTGAAGAATTTTAATGCGAGTCATTCATGATTTCTCAGGGTAGACACTAAATCCAGTGGCAAATATCTTCTTAGACAAGAAGACAGACATAGAGGAGAAGAGGACATGAAGACAGAAGCAGAGATTGGAGTGATGCTTTTACCAGGCAGCAAGCATCTAGTGCTGTCAGCTAAGTCACCAGAAGCTGGGAGAAAGACCTATATGAGACTGTGCCCTCAGAGTCTGTAGCCAGAACTAGCCCTGCTGATAAGACAACTTGACTTCAGACTTTTGACCTCCAGAATTATGAGAAAATGTATTTTCATTGTTTGAAGTCATTCAGATTGTGGCGATTTTTTAGAACAGCTCTAGGAAACAAGTACACTATGCTTCAAATCCTATGTCTTCAGTTACTGCCACCCCAGTTTCCTCTAAGACATAGGAAGAAGCGAGAGGTCTCCTGCTGTAATGTTCTGAAGTGCTTTCTGTCTCTAATGGTTCATTATTCTGTAAGTTAAGTGAGTTCCTTATTATCCACTTATTTATTTATTTATTTATTATTATTATTTGCTTCCAGGGTTATAGTGGGTCCCAGTGCCTGCATTATGAATCCACGGCTCCTGGCAGCCATTCCCCCCCCCTTTTTTTTTTCCTTTGTGGTTGTATTTATTGTTACTGTTTTTTCATTGCTGTGGTTGTTGCTGATAGGACAGAGAGAAATCCAGAGAGGAGGGGAAGACAGAGAGGGGGAGAGAAAGACAGACACCTGCAGACCTGCTTCACCTCTCGAGAAGCGACCCCTGGCTCAAACCGGGATCTTTACACCAGTCCTTGTGCTTTGCGCCATGTGCACTTAACAAGCTGTGCTACTGTGCAGCCTCCTCCCATTATTTATTTTATTTACTTACTGTCTTGCAGTGCCAGGGTTCAAAGCCAGGACCTCATGTGCTCTGTTGCTGAGTGACAACCTTGGTTAGTGGATAACTTTTTGTCTTTGCATCTTTCATAGTTTTTTTTTTTTTTTGCAAATCATTAATGCTTAACGAATTATGGGAGGCAGGATAACATACTTATTGGGAGAAGAGAACTCAGAATTAAAAAGATCTACTTAGCCCTGGGTCCTGTAGTTGCTCCTAGCTTTTGTTTCTGCACCACAGTAAATTATAGTGTAGGCCAAGTGAATTTATATGCTCTAGGGACCTAGCTGAGTGCCTAGTACATAGACTATATCTCAGAAATGACAGATAGTAGTGGACTGAATTGCAGAAAGGCAAAATTTTAGTATCCTAACAGTTGGTACTAATTTAGCAACCTCTTATCTCCCAAGGAGTATTGTCCAAATAGTTGAATCTGAATATATATATTCCAGTAAGGGAGATAAAGAGAGAGCAAAACAAAGAGGTAGAGAATTGTAGGAGGGGTGGTGGTGGTTGAGCTGGAGAGGTAGAGGAAGTTGAGCTAGTGTAAAGGAAAGGAATGAACTGTAACAAGACTGAGTGAAGTGATGTTGAAATCTGCCAGTGAGATAGTCTAGACTTTTCCATTTAATGCTGAGCTCGAGGTTGTGGACATTGTGTTTCTGTGACATCACTTCTTCCCCTTTCTTCCCTACCTGCAGAAATTTCTTGCAAAATAAATAAATAAATAAATAAATAAATAAATAAATAATCGACGGCACTTATAAATGCTTTGCCTGGAGTTTGAAACCAATAGAAATGATCTCTGTCATGAACCTGTGGACACAGGCCTTAGCCAAGAAAGCACTTATAAATGGCACTTGGAGACCAGGATGGCTGTGAGAACACAGTCCCTTCAAGAATCCACAGAAATCTTCAGACTCCAACAGCAAAGGGATTCACATTGATTGTGCAGAGCCGAGGTAACCTTACTGCGGTTTTGTTTAGCTTTGTTGCCTTACGGTCATTCTTCTGCACATGATAAATGCTCAGCAGAAAATTCTGAATAACCCAGGAGAACAATAAAAGAGCATATCTATGTGACTCAGACTCTAATTATATAGGGATTTGCTGAAGGGAGAGACCCCATGAGCTGAGGGTCGGCAGAAAGGCTTTGTTAAAAGGTGTCACTTCTGATGTTTTAGAGACCTGACCCAGTAGTGAGTTTTCTGTTGTCAGAGGGCTGTGGCACACACAAAGAGAATGTTAGTGTAGCTATCCAGCTCTGCCCCCTCTAAGGACTTTGGATACTTTTTGGTTTGGACATGGACACAAATAGACTGTAGTCAGAAAAGGATCAGGTTGTTGCCTTAGGTAAGGGAAGAAAGATACATGAAATCATTCTGTAGAGGATTGAAGGATGCTAGGGGGCCAGGTGCAGGTGGTCTGTAAAGGATCAAGAGGAGGGAGATTGTAAAGAGGTAGTGTATGTAGAGAGGATGGGATTGAGCCACAGAATGGCCCATTTGCTCGTTGCCTAGGCAAGGGCACCTTGGACGCCTCTCAGTTGGAAGATATTATCTCCAGATGGAGTCTTCTGCCTGCTGGCAAAGTCAACAGCATTATTTGGTAATATTTTGATGTGCTGTTTATAGGAAGGGGGGATTATTGACATGTCTTTGACATCATACACAGACAACCCTTACTTTTTCTTCTGAAAGGGGACTAGGGTGATGAAGATGGTAAAACTTGGAAAGACATTCAGGGACATAGATCTGACAGGCCCGAGCAGGTGCCCAACACCGTGTGTCCTGGCTGGAACATCCAGGCCCAGGCTCTATTTGCATTCAGTCTGCATCGCTCCTTGGTGAAGCTGGACTCTCTTGTCCTGCTGAGAAATCTGGCAAAAGCTCCAGACGAGGGGTGACAATCAACGAGAAAACACTGCAGAGGGCAGGAATGGGAGGGGAAAGCTTCGGGAGAATTACCCTGGGCTTTCCTGTCATACATCTGCCTGCTCATCTTCTCCATTTGGGAAACAACAACTTGAGCAAAGCCAAGCACAGAGGTTCACATTATTTTAGTGACCTCTGGGAAAAAAATAAAAATAAAAACACTCGCCTGTTGTTACTCAGAAATCTGTTCCGTCTCCATGCTGGGCAGCATTTATTTTAAGCCTTTAGCTTCCCGACATAGTCACAAGTTCATTCCATTCTCTCTCTCCCTCTCTCCCTCCCTCTCCCTTCCTCTCTCTCTCTCTCTCTCCCCCCTCTCTCCCCTTCTCTCTTTCTCTATCCCTCTCTCTCTCATTCTCTTTCTCTCTCTCTCCCCCTCTCCCCCCTCCCCTCTCTTTTTCTCTCTCCCTCTCACATGAAATCACTTTAGTCAGCACAAATTTGGAGGCAGCACCAAACCCAGTAATAGCATATCTCATGCTGCTATCAATTTTCCGCCAGAAGAACATTTCGGGACACAAAGTCCTTTGTCTATTTCCAGAAGCTCGATTCAATGACATAATGACATTACATGAATGACTACAACACTATAGCATGTTCTGCACCGTTTCAAATTGTAACCTAAAAAAAAAAAAAAAAAAAAAAAGGGAAGAACTTGGCTCATGGCCAGAGTGTAATGATTTCAGTTCTTAAGAAAATCCAGCAACCATTACACCACATTCAATATTTTCTTGCTGTGGAAATTTAAGAATCCACTCTAATCAAATAGCAATCCCCCCCACCTCCTTCCTTCATTTTGCTATGGTTCCTGTTACTAGCAGGCCTCCCACGTCTATTTTGGCTTAAAAAAATAAATAAGTTTCCAATATATTTTTAAAAAATTGGGATGAATCAGACAATTGTATATTTTAGAAAATGAAGGCAAAATGTAAAACAGGCTAATCATGATTCCAAATTCAATCTTCAGGGCCCTAATTGATCCCATCCCAAAGGTAACATTCGATCTTAATTGACATGCTGAGATGGTTACAATTATGTAAAATAAAACTGGCCCTGTTGGAAACTTCATGTTTTCTTGTTGAACAGGAGATGGCTAGTTTTTTTTTTAATTTTTTTTTTTTATAATAGTTGATTGCAAAAGGATGCAACCACTTTGCTCCTATTTCCTATTCTGGTTTGGCCCTTGCACACATGCAATGAGGTCCCCTTTCCTTTCAATAAAATATGTACATCAAGGGGGATTCAGTGTCATTGTATTTTCCTGGAAGTTGGAGGGGGAGTGGTGGAAGAGGTCAACAGCCTAAATGTCCATTTTTCAAGACTGTTCAGAAGAGAGAGAAAGAGAGTGCAGGTGAATATTTTCCTATGTACTAGCAGGACGGTTTTCTCCTGCGATTGTGACTACACGCAGGACTTGTGCTCAGACCGGACGGGAAACAGATGGCAGTGAATGAGTGGACACAGAGTGGGAGGGGACTGCGAGGTGCTGCGCCCACAGGATTGAGGCAGACTCTCCTTGGCCTTCCTTGTACATCTGCATGATGAGACCTACAAGGAGCCCTCACCCCATCCTGTGAAACCTCAGTCCTCCTTCTCTCTTCCCACAGCACCCCAATCAGAAGGTGAGACCCAGCTGGGGCAATGCTGAGTGCTGAGGAGGCAGGAAGGCAGGAGGCCTGTTTATGCAATCAGGAGAGGCCGAGGCAGCCTTCGATGGGCTGGAACACCTGTGCCTCTTGGCATCTTGCCGCCTTCCATGGGCGAATCAAGCGAGCCCCCTGTGTGTGGTGATTGGTATGAATTGCTCTCAGCAACGCCAGTCAGAGGGTGCGTTTGTACCATTAGCTCCTGCTCCAACCTGCTCTCTCTATACCTTCCAGGAATGTCTGTCCAAAACCCCAATTTCCTTTAGAATCTTGTCAAGTCTTTCCTGGTTGTGACAATAGACTTTAAAAATTTTTTATTTATTATTGAATAGAGACAGAGAGAAATTGAGAGAGGATGGGGAGATAGACTGGGAGACAGAGAGACACCTGCAGTCCTACTTCACCACTTGTGAAGCTTTCCCCTTACAGGTGGGGATCACTGCAATGTTTGTGGTTAACTTGGTGTGCCAACTCCTGGCCCCACAATGGATTTTCTAAACCAGCCCCTCTGTCCTTTGTCATGCCACTTGCAAGCCACATAGCCACTGGAATAACATAAACCTGTTTATGTGACTTCTCTACTTCAGCCCTTCCATGGCTCCTGAGGAGACTCAACATGAATTGCTTATTTATTGTGTTAATTCTTTGTTTCATGTTCCTTTGGCTGCCGGTTAACTTCTGGCTTTATGGTAGCTTGCACAGAGCCAGGCACTGGTTGGGGAATGCATTTTATTTGGTTGACTTATGTTTATCTGTTACAACAAAACAAAACAAAACAAAACAAAACAAAACAAAACAAAACTCTTTTCCTTGAGCACCAAGACAGATTCATCCCTCCACATGGCACTATGCAACATGCTTAGATATTTATCCTTGAAAAAGGTATCAGTGCTGTAGTCGACATTTATCATCCACTTTTCTTCCCATGGATAGAGAGCACAGGGAAAGAAGCACCCACGTCACCAGCAAAGTGAGCAACATGACATGATCAGCTCCTCAGGACTGTGGACAGTATGAATTTGAGAAGCATAGAATATTACATATCTATCTATATATATGATATCTCTATCTATTGATCTCTCTCTCTCTCTCTCTCTCTCTCTATATATATATATATATATGTATCAGCAGTATATATAATTGCCACCAGGGTTAATTCATGGGCTTGGTGCAGGCACTACAATTTACTCCTGGTGACCCTTTCTTTCTTTCTTTTTCTCTCTTTCTTTCTCTCTTTCCTTCTCTTTCTCTTTCCTTCTCTCTCTCTCTTTCTTTCAGGTGAGAGATAGAGAGAAAGGGAGAGGGAGAGAAAGAGAAAGACACCTGCAGATCTGCTTTACTGCTCATGAAGCAGATTCCTTGCAGCAGGTGGGGGGCTCCAAGCCAGGTCCATGCTCTTGGTGATATGTGTGCTTAACTGGGTGATCACATCCTGACCCCTGAGAATATTATGTATATATATGCCTCCAGGGTTATCGCTGGGACTTAGTGCCTTCACTAC
Organism: Erinaceus europaeus; assembly: GCF_950295315.1. Taxonomy (NCBI): domain Eukaryota; kingdom Metazoa; phylum Chordata; class Mammalia; order Eulipotyphla; family Erinaceidae; genus Erinaceus; species Erinaceus europaeus. The sequence continues at coordinate 80,319,001 of NC_080174.1, read as the reverse complement.
AAATCCACTACTTCTGGAGGCCATTTTTCCCATTTTTGTTGCCCTTGTTGTTGTTATTGCTTTTGTTGGATAGGACAGAGAGAAATAGAGAGAGGAGGGAAAAACAGAAAAGGGGAGAGAAAGATAGGTACCTGCAGGCCTGCTTCACTGCTTGTGAAGTGACTCCCCTGTAGGTGGGGAGCTGGGGGCTTAAGATGGTATCCTTATGCTGCTCCTTGAGCTTTGCACCATGTGCTCTTAACCCGCTGCACTACCACCCAGTCCCCAAGAATATTAAATTTTGTTCCTGTCTTTGTAGAATCTCAAGACCTCAGGGTCATAGGGTCTTAGGTCATCATGATCAGCAGATGCATTTTACAGAAAAGGAAAGGAAAAGTCTGCAGGGGTTATATCACTTCCTAGATAGCCAGGACTCACTGAGGTCTAGGCAGGACCCAGGTGAGAACTAGATCCTTTGACCCTGGGCTCTTGTATGGGGTTGAATGGAAGTTCTGGTTGTTTGAGAAATAAGCAAATTCTCTATGGTACTTCCTTTAACTCCAGTTCATATTTACACCCATTCTCTGTATTCATTTCTTGTTGTTGTTGTTGTTGTTCTTTTTTTTTTTTTTAATACCATTTTTGCTCAAGGCCTCCTCAGAAAGTCATGTTTCAAAGAAATATTCTGGGATTAGAGGAGAGAATCAGTCTGAGAGTCAGAAAGAGCTAGAGTCATATCCGAGCTCTACAACTCCCTGGCATTATGGACTTTGACAATTTACTTAAGTGGGCCTCAGTATCATCCTAACAGCCCCAGGGAGTAGTGATAAAGACTAGATGAGGGGAGTTGGGCAGTAGCACAGTGGGTTAACCGCACATGGTACAAAGCACAAGGACCAGTAAGGATCCTGGTTGGAGACCCAGGCTCCCCACTAGCTCTCTACCTGCAGGAGGTTGCTTCACAGGTGGTGAAGTAGGTCTGTAGGGGTCAAAAATAAACAAACAAAAAACAAAAGATTAGATGAGAAGCTTATGAAAAGCCCCTGCTTAATAGACATTCAGCACCTTTCCCTTCCCACTCTAGTACTCAGAAAAATGTACCTATGCTCAATTTCTGTGGTCTATTCTGTAACACATCATTTATTTCTTTGTATTTATTTCCTTCTTTTCCTTATTTGTAAGCACATTTTTCAAGAGACACGCATATTTTAACAGAATAATTTTTGAATAATCTATTATTATTATTTTGATTAATGTGTTTCATAGTATATATTATATAATTTTATAACATTGTATATTTTTGACAATAATCCTGACCACCATTTTTTTCTTGTTTTGGAGTAGAGCTTGAGCCATCACAAGAAAGAGTTAGAGAGGAGAGACAGAAAGGAGAGATATTTGCAGCACTGCTCTACCACTAATGAAGCTTCCTCATGTCCCCCATCTATGGATGAGGACTGGGGGCTTGAATTCAGATCATTGCAATGGTAACATGTGCTTTATGAGGTGAGACACCATCTGGCCCCATATATTTTATATCATGTCAAATAAAATAATGTGGTTCTTTTGTTAAAAAATAAATAAAATACTAGAGCTTTTATCTGTTTTAATCCAGAGTATACAGTAATTAGACATGGTTTTGAAGTCCCAAGCAACCAATGACATGCCTTGGGGTCAACTACATTAACTTTGAAACTCTGTAAAATGGAGTCATGTTATTTCCATTTCCCCATCTTGATGTGTGGATGACATCGAATGATGGATTCCTCTGGCATAGAGAAGTTGCTTAGGGCATGCTGATACCTTCTCACTACCTGACACACTCTGAGACAATTGAGTGGAATTCCCACAATTATTGCTTGGACTATACTGAAATTCTAAACCATAAAAGACTGCTTTTAAAGTGGTGTTTGGTTGATGAGAAACAGAAGAATTTACCAACAAAAGTGCCCCGAATTCTGTTAAGCACTCAGAAATGAAGATCCTAGATTTATCCAGTGGGTTGCCTGTGCTTCTTCAGAGGTCTTGTTATCAGCAGAAGACTTTCATTTCATCTCAGGCAGAACAGTAGAGGTAAGCCACAGAGGTGCCCCCAAAGCTGAGGTGCTGATGAATAGGTTTTGCTTTTGAATGGGGCTGGTAGGATATTCTTTCGAGAAAACATGATGGGAAGTGATCCTTCAGCTGAAGGCTACCAGAATTCAGAGAAGAGCACGTTGGTGAAAAGGCAGAGAAGATGGAATCTTCTTGGCCTTCTGAAACACTCTCAGAGTTTATGCAAATGTAAATTTATTAGTCAGGTTTAAATTTGGTGGAATACAACTTACTGAAAATGTTCATAACTGACAGTTACTGGTACTATTAATTCTAGGAATAATTCTAGGAATTAATTCTAGGAATAAATGTCTTCAAAGTCACTGTTCGGATTCTACCACATTGGTGATAGTACTATAGGAGGAAGAGATTGTTGAAGAGCATCCAAATTAGAAATCAAACAAGGCCCAAGAGGTGGTGAAGTCAGCTGAGCACATACATTACCATGCACCAAGATCTGAGTTCAAACCCCTGTCCTCACCTGCATGGGGAAGCTTCACAAGTAGTGCATGTGTCTCTCTTTCCCCCTCTCTGTTTTTTCTCCCCTCTCAATTTCTCTTTGTTTTAACAAGTAAAAGAAAAAAAAAAAGGAAATAAAAGAAGAGAAAAGACAAGGAGGGGGGAAGGCAAAGGAAAGGGATGGAATAGAATAGAAAGAAAAGGAAAAGAAAGGAAGGGAAGAGAAGGGAAGAAGAAGGGAAGGGAAGGGAAGGGAAGGGAAGGGAAGGGAAGGGAAGGGAAGGGAAGGGAAGGGAAGGGAAAAATGCCCACCCAAATCTATGGATTTGTCATGCAGACATTGAACCCCAGTGATAACCCTGGTAGAAAAACAGACAAACAAAACAACAGCAACAAATCCAGGAAATCATCTCCCATATTTTAAAATTCCCACCGAAGAATATAGAACTGTAGTTCTGAGCACTGTGTTCACTAAATATGGCCACACCACTCCTAATACTTCATTTAAAATCATTCTTCAGTATATATTCCTGCTGTTAGGACTTCATGTCTGCATGATTCCACTGCTTTTTTTCCAGACTATTTATTTATTTATTTATTTATTTATGAGAAAGAAACAGATTGAGAAGGAGACACACCCCAGCACTGCCCCAAAGATCATGGAGTTTCCGCTTAGCACCATATATGGTGCTCCCATGTGGTGCTGAGGGCTCAGAGTCAGGTCCTCGAGCATGGTGAAGTATGCATACTAGCTGCTGGGCAATGTTATTAACCCGACTCCCCCTTTCACTAATAGTTTTAGCTTACTCTGTGCCAGCTTGTCTCTGGGCAGTGGTACAGTAGGGGCAAATGGTTATCTGTGACTAAAGCGTTCTCTCTCTCCCCATGTATTCAGTCCAAGTTTTCAAGTAAAGCACTTATCTTTGGGGTGAGTCTGAACACTGAAGCAGAAATAACATCCTGCTCTGCTTCCCGTTCCCTGTAACTGTTACCACAGTCATCTACCAGACGGTCATGTATACACTCAAGGATTTTGTCTTGCATAGAAGTCAGTGAGTATCAAGACAATCACAGTAGAGCCTGATCAAACCTAGGACAGAATAATCCATGAAGTGTTCTTGGGAAACAGAAAAGGGAGGTTGAAACCTGATTGTAGTGTTGGGAAGACTTCTTGGAAGAAGTGATGGGACGCCTGTCTGAAGAACAATTGTAAGAGAGTGAGTCAGGGAACGTGAAGACTAATGTTCACTGTCACTTCTGTAAATGTTCAGGTTATTGTAGTGATGGACAAAGAATAATTTCTTCTTTTATTCTAGTGGAGTGGTAATGACAGGTAGAGTGAACATCACACAAGAGGAACCAGACCAGAGGTGAGCTTAGGAAACAACATGGAATTCAATATGGCTACAACTTAGAGGAGTTAAGCTGGAGATGGTGAGTTGGAGTAAGATAGGGATGAGAAAGGGGTGTGTGTGTGTGTGTGTGTGTGTGTGTGTGCGTGCATTCTTGAATGGACTTATGCACCAGGTGAAGATGGGTAAACTTTGCTCTGATGATGGCAGGATAACACTAAGGACCATTAAGCAACAAAGTGATAAATTTCTCTTTTAGGTCCCTCTAACTACAGGAATAAAAATGAAATGAACGGAGAAAAGCAGTGTAACTCAGGACACATTAGGTAATTTTTCTAGGTTCCTTTATTTGTAAAATGGGAACTTTGTCCACCTAATAAGATTGTTGTGGTATTAAATAAATCAATTAGCTCTACTGTGAATCTGTGTACTTCTCGGTTAAGATAGTAATTTTTCTCTTTTTTTCTTTTATGTCACCAGGATTCAAAGGAGGTCTCGAAACTTTACATCAGGCTCAGCCTGACGCTGTTGACTGGCTATGGAAGAAGGGCAAACGCTAGAAGAAGAATCATTGTGGTGTGGTGACCGCACAATGAATCCACTGCCCCTAGTGGCCATTTAAAAAATTTTTTTTTCACTTGATAAGACAGAAGATAATTGAGAGAGGAGTGGGAGATAGGAAAAGAGAAAAAGTGACATTTGTAACTTTTCCCCCAGTTGTGAAGCCTCCCTCCTGCAGGTGGGAACCAGTTGCTTGAGCTTGGTCCTTGTGCACAATAACCTGAATGTGTGCACAACCAGGTGTGCCTGCCTCTACTTACACTCCGGTAGTTTTATTTGTTTGTTTTGTTGTTACTTTCACAGACTTAAATCCTTTCAGGGCCTCACATTTGCATGATTCCACTGTTCTTGTCTGATTTATTTCTTCTTCAATTTCATGGTATGTCAGGGGCTGGAATCTGGATCCTTGTGTGTAGTAAAGTGTATACTCTTACCCAGTGAGCTATCTCACAGTCCAAGTTATTAGTGTCTCTGTCTCTGTCTCTGTCTCTCTCTCTCCCAGACAGGGCTATCTCTGGAGTTATATTCCTACAGGATGATGCCACTGCTCCTGGCATTTATTTCCCCCTTTCTATTAATACAAGGCGAAAGACGGAGACATAGACATAGGGTGGGAGAGACAGAGAGAAGGGGAAACAGCTGCAGCATTTTTGCATTACTTGTGAAACTCCCTCCTTGCAGGTGGGGACTGGTTTTTTGCACCCAGATTCTCATGCGTGTGTGCGATAATGTGTACTCTACAGGATAGACCACCACTCAACATCCCCCACCAGGAAATGATACTAGTTCATGTTTGAGTGGCATATGAAATTTGTGTTGATATCTTCAGAAGCACCAGGACATTTGGGGAAAATATATATAACTTTTCTTCTTTTTTTTTTTTGGAAACCCCAAGCAAGTATTTGTGCTAAGACCATATTCATTTTAGCTACATGTCAAAAATAATATCTTTTACACCCACCTACCTGTCTGTCTACTCTCCTAGCGACAATATGCTTCTTGTCTATTAACTCACCTATTAACTAGCTCCCCCCAAACTCACCCCAATTCATCTAGCCCTCTATAATTTCTTTTTCTTTCTTCCTGGAGCCCAAACTGGTGAAGTAAAAACAGACAAACAAACCCAGGAAATTATCTTCCAGTATTTAGAATTTCCATTGAAAAAAAAAGTGTATCAATACAGCTGTAGACCGTATTGACCTTTGCCTTGTTTTATTGAAAGTTTCTTGACAGTTACCTATACTGCCAATAGAATCATCTTGCACCAGTACAATCAGCTTCGCCAGTGACAACTTCTGTTTGAGATAAAGATTTATGACTTTAGGATTTAATTAGAACTATTTTTAGAAAACAGAAACAGCCCAAATCCTTTTAGCTTAACCTAAATCTCTTGTATTTTTCCCCTTAACTATTCAGATTGGTTTAGATGCTTGAAAGATCTGTCTTCAAATCATTAAAAACCGTTTCTAAGACTTTGAGAATTAATGGTGTTTCTGGTGGGTGGCACAGAATTTTGCTGGTGGATTTGGTGTGGAACTATATATCTATAAACTTGTAAACATTATTAAATCACTAGTAAAATTTAACTAAATGAAAAAAGAAGAAAATTAAAATTATTTTCCTGAAATAGTATATTTGTTATCCATTTTTATTTTTATCCCCAGCTTTGACTAGAAGAATATTTCTTTTTTATAATAATGATTTTTAATTTTTTTATTATTTACTCTCTTTTGTTGTCCTTATTGTTTTATTGTTGTAGTTATTATTGATGTCGTTGTTGTTGGATAGGACAGAGAGAAATGGAGAAAGGAGGAAAGACAGAAAGGGGGAGAGAAAGATAGACACCTGCAGGCCTGCTTCACCATCTGTGAAGTGACTCCCCTGCAGGTGGGGAGCTGGGGCCTTGAACTGGGATCCTTATGCGGGTCCTTAGAAGGATATTTCTAGTGAGCCACTGAGGCTCCTACATGACTGAGCTTGCTGTTCTGATTTTTTATTATAGCGTGATATTATAGGATGGAAACTGGGCTAAAAATGATTTTGAAAACAGGTTGAAGTTGTTTCTAGTCTGGAGCTGTAAATATAGAAACCTCTAGTATACAGGGAATTTGACGTTCTGGCACAGAGACAGAGGCCACCTTTAGCAAAATCACGTGGAGAGAAACACCTGGGAACCTTAATGACCAGCTTGGCTTCCTGTCCCTGTAGTGCCCTAATCCCCCAGGTGCAGCCACTTAATGTGCACCTGTGAGCTCAGCTTTACCCCAGAATCTGGATTCAATCCTCTCTCTATTACCAGGGGTTTAAAGAACTCTGGGCCATTAGTTCAATCAACCCGGTGACGACCCAATGACTCAGATTTGCTTTTGACTTCCTCTGGTTTTTCTAGGGCTTATAACCATCCTGACTCCCTAGTGCTATGTCTGAAGTTTAGTTTCCTGAGAGCTTGGCCCCTACCCCCTTCAGTACAGAGCACTGTCATGTCAGGGAATGAATATTGTCAGTGGTGTTGAGAGATAGCACTAAAACCAGGATGGTGCAGCTAAAGCTTCTAATACCAGCTACATCTATGTTACATGTCTCCCCTTTCAAATATCTTTTTTTACTTTGTTCTCTTCAATTGACATGATTCTGATCTCTGTATGTTGGTTCACTGTGATATTTTTATTTGAAACTTTGGTGAATCAGTCATGGTACTAAACCCTATGAATACAAAGATGAATAAGACACAATCCCACCCAGTCTCACAAAGAATACGAATTTGGGAGCCAATGATCCTCCTCAAGTGATGAAATTCATGCAAAATCCCAAAGAACAGGAGTATCTTGGGTGACTTAGGGGTGAATGACTGAACAATTGAGCTGCAGTTGGCCACACAGACAAGTCGGATGAGTACTTCTGTGAAACTGCAATCCAAAGGGCATGCCTCATGGGAGGCATTTCAAATAATCTGTTAAGGTTGGTGTGTGGGAGGGATGAGAGGTGAGGTTGGTGGGGCAAGTGGTGGCTCAGTGAGGACCCTGTTTATAATAATAAATTTGGAGCTGTTATGAGAAAAGAAGAATGTTAAATAACATCAATCCCACTGTTTCCCCATTCCAAAATTAATCTGAATAATTCATACAAATCCTCCCATGTATGTCCCAGAACACATTTCCTAGCATAATCCTGAGCTTTCTGCCATCCACTGTCACATGTTTGGAAGTTGCTGGCTTAAAGTGAATTTACTGGGTTTCTCACAGCTTTGGGTGGGCTACTGTGTTTTGTGACTGGGATATCCCCAGAAACACTTCCCAAGTCCGTCTGATTAGCACCTCTCTTCAGTTCCACTATGGGAAGTCATACCTCACATCCTATCCACTTCAGACCATTTATGAAAAGCCAATAATCCTTGGTTCAATGAAGCCACCCGCTGCAGAGACGTGTGTATGTTCTGTTGCTTGTACCCATCCTGTTTTACTCTATCTTAGATATCACTCTCAATCTCCTTGGTATTGCACAAGACCCAAGCTGCCAAGTGCTGAAGGTGAAACACAGGTAAAAGGGTTAAAGGGGAAAGCAGCTAATTCTGCCAGGAAGGGAGTAGCACCAACAGTGGGCGGGGTGAACTGGGGAAGAACCTTTAGAAGGGTTCCGACACTCATAGTGAAATCTGTATAACTGTTTGCTGAATTATAGTCTTGGTTTAGAGACTTTAGACCTGGGGTTAAAACATTCAAATAAATTAGCCTGGGAGATTTGGACTCTCAAGTGTGAGATCCTGTGTTTGATCCCTGATACCACATATGTCATAGTGATCGATATTCTTGTTTTCTCCCTGCTTCCTTCTCATTAAACAACAGCAACACAAAAAACAGTCAAGCAAAATGGCTAGTAAATCAGTGTGTCTTAGGTCCTGGACAGGAAAACATGACTTCCTTCCTTCCTTCCTTCCTTCCTTCCTTCCTTCCTTCCTTCCTTCCTTCCTTCCTTCCTTCCTTTATCTCCTCCATCTCTCTTTTTTCTCTCTCTTTCTTTCTTCCTCTCTCTCTGTTTCTCTCCTCCTTTCTTTCTTATTGAGGGGATTAATGGTTTATAGTAAATACAATTGTTGGTACATGTTCTCTCACTCTCTCACTTCCACTTCAGTATAAGACAGGTTCCCAGTTATTGTATTAAATTAAATTCAGGTGTTATCTCTGGTGCTTAGTTCTCTGTTGATAGGTTTCTGGATGGCGTTCACATTAAAAATATCATTCAAACAACGAGGATTCTGCTCTTTTGTTTGATCTTCATTAAAACACTGTATTACTTTTATAATCCAGAAACAACAATAAAAATGTCTTTCCCCGGGAGTCGGGCTATAGCGCAGCAGGTTAAGCGCAGGTGGTGCAAAGCACATGGACCGGCATAAGGATCCCGGTTTGAACCCCGGCTCCCCACCTTCAGGGGAGTCACTTCACAGGTGGTGAAGCAGGTCTTCAGGTGTCTGTCTTTCTCTCCTCCTCTCTGTCTTCCCCTCCTCTCTCCATTTCTCTCTGTCCTATCCAACAATGACAACAACAATAATAACTACAACAATAAAACAACAAGGGGAACAAAAGGGAATAAATAAATATTAAAAAATGTCTTTCCCCTTATTTTCTCAGAAATTTTATAGGCAGAAAGAATAGAAGGCTGAGGGGATAACCTTTATTTGGTAACTTAAATTAATTGTCTTGCATTTGGTAGAAGAGGAAGAGGAGGAGGAGGAGGAGGATGAAGAGAAGAGAATGGCTGAAGTCTTTAAACCTGGCATTCTAGTCATAGTATCTGGCAGGCAAAAAAGAAAAAAGAATATAATTTTTAATGCCTTCCAGTCTCCAAAGTGTTCTAGAAATACCTAATGAGTAAAGAAGCATTAGAGAAGTTCAAGAAGCATTATTGCATTTGTTCTTTTCCCTTTATTTTCTTTTATCATTTTGCTGGGGGGTTCATGGTTTACAGCACAGCTGTTGATACATGGGCACAATTTCTCATCTCCCTATGATAGACGCATTCAAAATACTCTCACCCCTAACTGAGGTCATTCCTCTTGTGACTTGCAGATGGGGAGGGGGAGTCAGAAACAGCATTGATGCCTAGGTAGGTAGGTTACTCCACAGGGTGAGAAGCCAGTTAGCAGAGCTGAAACCGAATCCAGAAACCTGTGCTTAACCTGGACCCGGGCCAGCCAGGTCTTGTAGGGTCTTCTGCCAACCTGGGTGATGCCGTGCCAAGGATCACACACATGTTGCTTCTCACGAACGGTGTTATTGTTTGGAGCATAAGGTTGCCTTGAACAGATCTCTACTACCCGGAACAAAAGTAACTGGGGAAAAAAATCTCCTCACACTCTTGCACCCTTCCCTCCAGCCCTGTTGTGACTTTGCACTGAGGGTGCAGTTTAATTGATGCAATGTGCTACACAGCCCTACAAAATTGAAAAGTAACAACCTTCACTTACCATTTGGAGATGTGATGGAAGTGCCAGAAGTTAAACTCTGAGGACTAAATGAAATAACAGAAGCTCCCTATCCTCTCTTGAAGACGTTCATTAGTTTCTGCTTTCTCACATTCTGTTTGCTGTGGCCCTCAGCCAAAAATGGCGGTGGCAAAGATAATAAGTGAGAGTAAAAAAAAGTATGTGCAAGTCGGGCTGTAGCGCAGCGGGTTAAGCACAGGTGGCACAAAGCACAAGGACCGGCATAAGGATCCCGGTTCGAACCCTGGCTCCCCACCTGCAGGGGAGTCGCTTCACAGGCGGTGAAGCAGGTCTGCAGGTGTCTGTCTTTCTCTCCTCCTCTCTGTCTTCCCCTCCTCTCTCCATTTCTCTCTGTCCTATCCAACAACGACAACAACAATAATAACTACAACAATAAAACAACAAGGAAAACAAACGGGAATAAATAAATAAAATAAATATTAAAAAAAAAGAAAAAAAGTAAAAAAAAAAAGTATGTGCAGAGTGACTGGGCTGTGTGGCACCCCCAAACATCTGGGGGGAGTAGCTCAGGTAGGAAGAAGCTGGGAGTGAGGCAAGAGGAGAAGGAGGAGGGGGATGGAGGGTAGAGATAGACCCGAGTGAGACAGAGAAGAAGGAAAAGAGATGCATAGTCTGAGACACGTGCAGGGGGCAGAGTGTATGTGAGTATGGATGGGAACACACACTCAGAGACAGAAAGGTATACGCTGAGATGGAAAGGGGAAGAGAAGAAGAGAAAGAAGGAAGGGAAGTGAGAGGTAGGAAGGAGAGAAAGACAAAAGAGAGAAGCACAAAAAAGTGAATGTGTTCTTAGCAGATAGCCACAGCTGCTCAGTGGATTCAAAGGTCAAGGCCATACTTTGCAGAGGGACAGGCACAAGGTCAAGTGGTTCAGGTTGTTCCCAGAGTACACTCGCCCTACAGCAATGTTTAGACAAAAGGGGGAACCAGGTTTAATGGAAATTTTCAAGGCAGTTATGAGGACGGCAAGAAGAAGAAAGCATGTCTCAAATATGGTCCATCTGGGAGCTGCCTGTTTCCCTTGATGGTGACTAAAGTTACAGAGAGCAATCCCTCCAGCCCCGGTACTCTCTTACCAGATACACTGAGGGGTCCCTGAGACCACACTTTCTTTTCATTCTACCCTTGTTTCCTCCCACACAAGACCCAGTCAGGGTAGGAGCTTGCTAAGTAGGTGCTGACTGATAGGACACAGGGTGGCACTATCTCCTCCCTTCCTGCTGTTTCTCGTGATGACAGATAGTTTTACTCCTCTGTTTAGCAAATCCCAAGTATCTACCATGTGCCAGGAACCAGAGGACAGGCACTGTCTCTTTCCCCGGAGGACTTGCATTTTTTCCTGGGAGTGACAGAACATCTGAGCTCCCACCCCAAGTTGAGCTTGGGGGCTCAGTTAGCTGCAATGCAGGCCAAGTGTGAAACAGTGTTCTCTGTACGAATCTCTTTCGAAAAATGCCACAAAGTGCAGGCAGATTTGGGTCTGAAAGGAAATGTCAGAGAGCAAAAAATAAAAGAAAGGGAAAAGAAAGGCATTTACTCTCGTGCCAGGCACTGTCACATATGTTATTTCATTGAATCTGCACAGTAACCCTGGCAGGTGGATATTTTTATCCTCCTCAATCTTTAAAAAAAAAAAAAAAGGCCTTTTCTTTTAAGATAAGGAAATGAAAGTTCAGTGAGGTCAGGGAACCAGTCAAGGTCCCCTCAGCTAGTCAGTGTCACCAGTTTCAGCCTATCTTTATCCTGCCCCCAATTCCTCCCAAGACCTCCTGAAATTTATCATCCACAGAATAGACAAAGGGGCCGGCTGCCACCCACCCCTCCATAAATGTAGTTTTCAACAATGAGGTTTTTCTCTGCAAGTTAGCGATTTTATGGCTCTCAGCAAAAATCTGTGACACCAGATGTTAAATGCAGCAGGAGAAAGTTATTTTCATCACTGGTGAAATCTTGCACAGTGCACTGAATCTGGTCACATATCTGACTCCAGGCAACATGTGATCTGATTTCTATTCACAGAAAGAGGCCAGGCCAGGGCTGCCAGGGATGTGAATGGCTGTTCGGGCCTCTGAGTATTGGAAAGGGGGCAGCTAGGGCTGTGACTTCTCTTGTGACTTGACTGGTAAACAACACCTGGCATGTCCATGGGACCAGGCGTCTTGCCCAGAAACCTTGTAATTACTTGCTGAGGCCCTGACAATAGAACTCTTGGAACTTCTCTATGCTGTGGCCATCAACCTCTCCAGGCCTAAGTGTCTGTGTTATGTTGTCCCCTCCTCTTTGTACTTCTCTCTTCTGTCTCATCAGTATGGTCCTTCATGTCCAGGTTCCTGGGCCATTGGGAACCATTGGGTTGTAATATCTGCAAATGTATTTTTTTGGGGGGGGGAGATGTCAATATATGCCTGCCGATATATTGACAATCTCAGTTTTATATCCAGGATGGTCAGGTGGTTTCCTTTTCATTATAAATGGGAGTCTCACTGGTAGCTGCGTCACAGAGGTATTAGAAGATTAAATGAGGTGCTGCTTACTTAGGTACCCAGGAACACAGTATTAAATAAATGAATGGTTTTATTACAGTGTGACTGCTATTACTGCAGGATCCTCACTCTTTGCCTAGATGGAGTCTGTTCCCAAACTTCTGCTTCATGCTCACTTAGCTCACTCGCTACAACTCGAGAATACTTGACACCTGATGCAACGTTCAGGTCCCCAAAGCCACCAGGGAACTTTATCTGAACCCATTTGACTCCTCCAATGCTTGCCTGTCTAGCCATTTCCTGCAGTCCAGTGATGCCTGCCTTGTCTGCCTGCCCCAACATCACCATCATTGTCCTCAATTCCTGTGTTCACCTATCTTAGATTAGTTGCCCATTGCAATGAGAAAATCGAGAAAGCAGTATCTTTGGGGCCATGTCAGTCTCTCCCTTTCTCTCTCTCTCTCTCTCTCTCTCTCTCTCTCTCTCTGTGTGTGTGTGCGCACGTGGAGAGCACTGGTTGCTCAGTCTTGCAAGTATACTTTGAGGAATTCAAAAGCTTGGTTCTCAGGTCTGTAAATTTAGAAGCATGATATTTGTTTTTAAGCCCAGAATGGAGTAGGTTTTCAGGGCAGATTCCTGGAAGCTCGGCTTCTAAGAGCAGGGCCAATTTAGTCTCAGTGAGAAACAGAGCTGCCAAAGGTATAGGAAAGCTGGGATTAACACATGGTCTCTTTGTAGGAAACCTGTGGGAGAAGTCTGTGGGCTACTTGCTGAAGAATGAGTCTGAAAAGGAGGTCAAGCACCCTGAGGGAGGGCGAGGCCTAATGAATCCTCTGCCCACAGCAAAGCACCGCTCCACAGGCTCAGCACTAGGAGTCCAGAAATAGTTAACGTACTGACTTTCTCTTGAGCAGGAATGAGTTAAAACGGTCATTTTTTTTTCACATTAGGGCTATTTATTCATTTACTGCCGAGCATGCACCTTGCATGTGTAGAACTTTTACCATACCTGGACTGTTCTTTCATTCAGATCTACGTGTGTATGCATGTATTTATTATGTGTCTGTCTATCTATCTATCTATCTATCTATCTATCTATCTATCTATCTATCTATCTATCTATTGTCTATCTTTCTTCCTATCTATCTAAGGAGACCACAGCACTGGAAGTCAGACCTTCCACCTTCTGCTCCCCATAAAGATCCTGGGTCCATACTCCCAGAGGGATAAAGAATAGGGGAGAGGATGGGATACAGAATTCTGGTGGTGGGAATTGTGTGGAATTGTACCCTCTTGTCCTTGTTTTATTGATATTTTTTATTTTATAAATAAATTAATAAAAAAAGAACTCTGGCACAATCTGGTGGGGATGTACATTGGTACAACTTCTATGGAAAACATTATGGAGAGCTCTCTTAAAGGAATGCATGGAAATACATTATGATTCAATAAGACAGTTCATATATATATATAATATACATATATATCCAGAGGAAATGAAAACACTAATTCAAATGGGTATATGCCGCCCTTACATTATTCATACTAGCCAAAGACTGGAGCAACCTAAATGGCCATTGATAGATGACTGGGTAGAGTTTATGGGGCAGCCTGGAAGGCTCAGTGGATAAAGTCTAAAATCCTCCTAGGAGGTCCTGAATTCCATCTCTGCCATCACAAGTGCCAGAGTGATGTTGTTGGTCTTGCTCTTCCTCTTTCTCTTGTTCATAAGTCAATAAGTCTTTTCTTTTTAAAATCAGCACCTTTTCTATTGTGTGTTGCAAATAAAGCATGCATAAATAAATACCAACATGTTTTAGATGGGTAACGGGTAAATGTGTGTATCCTTCCACTATTAAAGTTTACTATACTGATTTGAAGACTGAGAGAGCAAAATATCTTTGCCATTTTAATAGATACAATTTGCCTAATAATATAATTTATATATATATAATTTTCCCAATAATACAATATATATAATTTGCCTAATATATATAAAATTTGCCTTTAGGGTTACTGCTGGGGCTTGGTGCCAGCACTACAAATCATCTGCTTCTGGAGGCCATTTTTTCCATTTTATTGGATAGGTCAGAGAGAAATTTAGAGTGGAGGGGGAGGTAGAGAGGGAAAGAGAAAGACAGACACCTGCAAACCTGCTTCATTATTTGTGAAGCAAACATCCTGCCCCATCCTGTAGGTGGGGAATCCTCGGGGGTTTAAACCTGGATCCTTCTGTGGATCCTAGCCAGGTCCTTGAGCTTTGTATTGTACTATGTGTGTTTAACTTGGTGCATCACTGCCTGACTCCCAGTAAATATTTTTAAGACATTATAGGACGTATTGAATGAAATACTTACTACTCAAAAAATATAATATTATGTATTTTTGGGGGACAAAATGGGTGACATTTTGTCACAAGACATCTACTGGATGGTTTTTCTTATATGTGAAGTAGAGACAATTAAGATACATGAATTTTTTTTTTCCTCCAGGGTCATCACTGAGGCTTGGTGTCTGCACTATGAATCCACTGCTCCTGGAGGCCATTTCCCCTCCCATTTTTCCTGTCCTAGTTGTCTTTGTTGTTGTTATTGTTATTATTGCTGTTGTTGGATAGGACAGAGAGAAATAGAGAGAAGAAGGGAAGACAGAGAGCGGGAGAGAAAGACACCTGCAGACCTGCTTCACCTACTGGTGGGGATCTGGGGGCTCGAACTAGGATTCTTTCACCAGTCCTTGTGCTTCACACTGTGTGTGCTTAACTCATTGCCCTACTCTCTGCCCACCCTCCCATCCATGAACTTTTAACAGAATAAAATAAAACAAAACAAACTCTTAGACTTTGTGGAAATGATGGTGGCTATCAGAGAATGGGAGGGGCACAGCACTTTGGTGGTAAATGCAAGCGTGAAGCTGTACTCCTGTGCTCATATTCTCTTATAAACCGCTACTAAATCACTAATAGCATATTTAAAAAAATTAAACATTATTTTTCTGAAATGTGCTTGGACAAGTATTTACTGAATGAGACCACAGCCTAGGCTCTGGGATAAGACCGGTGTATAGTACTTGCATAATCCTTCCCTGGCAGTTCCATTAGGTGAACTAGGCAGAGAAACAATTACAAAACCGTGTGGAATGGTGTTAAGAGAGGGGTTGACAAAGTATTATGGGAGCTATAGGGAAGCTGTCTAATCTATATTCAGGCTTCCCAGAAGGGGTTTCTGGGAGAGGTGAAATCAGCTTTCAGGGCTTGAAAGGTCCATTGGAGTAGGAGGAGTATTTACTTGTGTTCATACATGCTTATACATTTGTGTGAACACGTTTGTGTGTGTATATATGTGTGCCCATGAGTATTTGCATGCCTGTGTCTGCATGGACAGGTGTGTTTGTGTACCTATGTGTGCTTGTTCGCATAGATATGGTATGTTTGAATATCATATATTTCTGTGCATGTGTTTGGCACAATTAAATTCAGGTAAGAGTTACCAGAGGTGATGCCAGGAAAGTGTGCAGGAATAAGACTGCAAAGTTTTTTTTTTTTTTGTCATCACTGAGATTCACTCTATTTTCTCTTTCTTCCTCTCTTTATTGGGGGGATTAATAGTTTACAGTAAATACATCTGTAAAATCTCTCCAATTTCTGTAGAACACTCTTACTACCAGCCTAAATCCTCCTACACCATAATGCACCTGGACCTGAAAGCTTCCCCACCCCCCTACCCGAGTCCTTTGCTTTGATTCATACACCAAACCACATTTAAGTCCTGTTTTGTATTTCCCCTTTCTGTTCTGATTTCCCAAATTCTATCCATGAATAAGATCAGGGGATCGCCTTCCTTCCTTTTTTCCTTCCTTCCTTCCTTCTTTCTTTCCTTCCTTCCTTCCTTCCTTCCTTCCTTCCTTCCTTCCTTTCTTCCTTATTTCCTTCCTTCTTTCCTTCCTTCCTTCCTTCCTTCCTTCCTTCCTTCCTTCTTTCCTTCCTTCCTTCTTTCCTTCTTTCCTTCCTTCCTTCCTTCCTTATTTCCTTCCTTCCTTCCTTCCTTCCTTATTTCCTTCTTTCCTTCCTTCCTTATTTCCTTCCTTCTTTCCTTCCTTCCTTCCTTCCTTCCTTCCTTCCTTCTTTCCTTCCTTCCTTCTTTCCTTATTTCCTTCCTTCCTTCCTTCCTTCCTTCCTTCCTTCCTTCCTTCCTTCCTATTTCCTTCCTTATTTCCTTCCTTCCTTATTTCCTTCCTTCCTTCCTTCCTTCCTTCCTTCCTTCCTTCCTTCCTCCCTTCCTTCCTTCCTTCCTTCTTTCCTATTTAGATAGAGACTTAGAGATAGACAGACAAACACCACAACATCAGAGCTTCATCCAATGCTGAGGCAGGGGGGCAGCCTTGAACCTGGGTCTTATATATGGCAAGGTAGCATACCATCCAAGTGAGCTATTTTGCAGACCCAAGACTGCAAAATTCTAAACCTAGCTAAGGAGACAGGACCTTTACTGACTGCAAAGGAACCTACAGAATAGTTCTGAGCGTGTCAGGAAGTAATCCTATTTGTGGTTTAGCGAGATCATTTTACTAAGAACTTTGGGTGAATCCCAACATTTTCTACTAATAAATTTGTAGATAATGTATCTTGGTTTCTGCTTACATGTGATTAAACTTTCTCCAAGAACTACACCTTTTTCTAGAGTATTTCACTGTTGTTTTCTGATTTCTTATAGGAGGGGCATATTCTGGGGAACACTCTTATCTCATGATACGACACCTTATATTCCTTCATCTCTTCCTGACTGGTTTATTCAAATGACCATAATACCTCTAACCTGAAACTAGTAACAAAATACTGAAGTAATGCCCACACAGAGAAAGAAGTATTTTCATTAGGTTTCAGATTCTTCATCTTTTTCCTTTTTTTTTTTTTTTTTTGAGAGAGCAAACATGGTCATAATAAAGATGACTTTAAAAAATCAGGAAAGATTAAGTGTGTGTTACTGCTGAATGGCTTTTGTGTTGTGGAGAAGTCCAATGTGTGACTGAGGAGACATCATTGATTATTTCATCAATGGAAAAGGCTCTGGGGAAGGACAGAGATAATCCTGTTAGGGAAATCAGCATGTCCTAATTGACTTCTAAGTTGTGGGAGTGTTCTATTTTTTCTCCTTCACTTGCTACCATCAGCTTGAGAGGAAGCAGAGCTCCACACTTCTTGCCTGGAACTAGGTTTTCCTCTAGCTGAGGAACGGGAAAATCTGACAGCAAAAGGACAGAATGCCACTTTCTTTTCACTTGTAGAATCATTCTTCACTGTGGTCCTGACTATAAAGATATGGAGAGATGCTTTCCCTAAATGTCTCATCTTTTGTCAGCTATTAGCCACTAAAAAGAGCACTTATGTTTGTGTGCTTGATGTATGGAAATAACAGAAATGTCACATTTGATGGGATTTAACTCTTGACAACTCTGGAAAGCAGTTGAATTTGCCCTTGTGGCTTATCAACCTTCCAGGCTGTGGGAATCCCCACCTGTGAACTTTACTCTCCCCGACTCGCTGCCCACAAGGGATTGCCTTCATTTTCCTGCCTTTTCTTTCTTTCCTACTTTCTTCTTTGTTATTTTTTCTCTCCCTCCTCTGCCATACTCACCCTTCCTTCTTTCCTTCCTTCCCTCCTTCCTTCCTTCTTTCCTTTTCTTCTTTCCTTCCTTCTTTCCTTTTCTTCTTTCCTTCCTTCCTTCCTTCCTTCCTTCCTTCCTTCCTTCTTTCTTTCCTCCTTTCCTTTCTTCCTTCTTTTTTTAAAACCTCATTTCATGAAAATAATTAGAAACACATATAAACATTTCTAGAGCACCAATGATGAACAAGACACAGATAGTTATCCATAAGACAGTGTTGTTAAAATTCGGAGGCTCCAGCTGGCCGGGCTAGCTTCACGGGCCGGGTAACAGAGACGACCAGAGACATACGGCTGGGCAGGGAAGCTGTATTTCTTTATTCAGGAACAACGATTCATAAACTAAACCAAACTAATCACCAAACAGAACTCTGCTGCCTCTTTCCCCCACGGCAGCGCCAAGCACTCTCGAACTCTGGAACTCAGGAACCCTCTCAGGGTTCCCAGGGGCGGGGCCAAGTGGGCCCACGAAACTAGCAGGACTGATCCAATTCTCTTGGGGGGGGAGAGCTAGGACAACCCAATGTAAAGCATACAACAAGACAGAATATTCTGAGAGCCACAAAAGGGCAAGAGAAGGTGTTTGCATTCAAAGAACAACAACTATAGGCCAGCTACTTCCCATACTTTATTTCCATAATCCACATGGAAACTTCTGAGGTGGGATTTTGAGTCTTCACTAAATTAATGAAGAAATGCGACGTAGGAGAGATAAACAACCTGGTCATTGTCACAGGGCTCACCTGTGACCAGCAGGTATGTGTCACTCTAAAATAAATGTGTATTTTATTAGACTTAGTATGGGGGAATATACCCAGCTTTACTTGGGGGAAGAGGGCTACGTGCAAAAACTTCATAGAGGAGTATTATCAGAGGCAAATGTTGAAGGGTAAGATACTATTTTGATATTTGAAAATGAGGATTCCACATTGGAGTACGATTTGTTTATTTTTAGAGTTTCGACTTTGCATGTGTAATTTCATTGCCCTGCTGCCTTTTCATTTAGGTAGAATAGACAGAGAGAGAATATATGTCACAGCACAGGAGCTTCCTCTGGTGCTATATGGTCCTGGGATTGAGACCTGAGCTGGGTGCATGACAAGATATAAGCCCTATATGGTAAGCTATCTTTCTGACTCTGGGAGCTATATATATTTAATGAGAGAGAGAGAGTGGAAACATACAAGGAAACTTGCATATTGAATAAGAGGTGATGTCAAATGAGGACATTTGCTGTGTTAATGGATTTTCTGGGTAGCAAGGTAAACAGGGGAGAGAAGACATCTTTGCAACCACCCATAGACTTGGGTTCAACCCCAGCTCTCCCATTCATTATCTTTCTTGTGTGATCTTGGACAAAAGTGACCATCCAGAGGCTCAGTTGTCATATCTGTATAATGGGAACAGCACTGGTGACATATGTGGTGATATTTGTGGAGACTAAGTGAACAAATGTTCTGACAGGGCTGGAATAGGGGAGGTCCGTTGATGCCAGCAGTTCTTGAAATAAAAAGCCACCCTTTAAGGTCCAAATGAACAAGTTCCGTCAGGAGAAAATTGAGGGGATTCTCAGACTCACTCTGGGTGTGGCTGATGGCTTCCAGAAGCAAACAACATTTCCTCTAATGACACATCACTTGGCCAGGTCTGGACATATAACTGCTTCTATCTTTCACTGCATAGTGGCTAAAAGCTTTTACAGGCATCTCTTCCTAAGAAGGCGATTTTTGAAATGTTTACTATTTCTGGTTCCTGCTAAGAGGACTGTATGCTCCCATTTTGCATTCATTGTTTGGTATGGGAGCAAGAGGTCAAGTAGAGCTCCTCAAGGGGGATATGCAAATGCTTTGGTGCATGGTGGCCAATGCCATAGGTGCAACAGAAGGCCTCTGATGTTTACAATCCAAGAAGTCTGAGGCAGAGGGCTTAAATGTAGCCTTATAAAATTCCTATACCAAAAAAATAAATTAATTAAAAAAAAAAATCCTGTACCACTGCCCTGGTTTACAGTGTATGGTCTGGATCCAAAAGGTGGGGCAGGCACTGTACAAGCTGAAGAAAGGAAACATTATCGAGGCCTGGGCGGTAGCATAGCAGGTTAAGCACACATGGTGCGAAACTTGAGGAAGGGTGTATGGATCCTTGTTCGAGCCCCCCCTCCCCCCCCCTGCTCCCCACCTGCGGGAGTGGGGGATGGGAGGGGTTGCTTCAGCTTCACAAGCGGTGAAACAGGTCTGTAGATGTCTATCTTTTTCTCTCTCTCTCTCTCTGCCTTCCCCTCCTCTCTCCATTTCTCTCTGTCCTAGCCAACAAGAATGACATCATAACAACAACAATAATAATAACCACAACAACGATAAAACCAGGGCAACAAAAGGGAAAAAAATAGCCTCCAGGAGCAGTGGATTTGTGGTGCAGGCACCGAGCCCCAGCAATAACCCTGGAGGCAAAATAAATAAATAAACAAAAATAAAGGAAACATCATGATGGTCACTTTCATCCAATACTAACTTTCATCTCTCATTCTAAAGCAGAGTCAGATCATGCACCCCTCAAAACCCAGTGTAGCTCAAGAATGTCTTTCCCTCTTCAGGTTCTTATCTCACCTCTGCATTCTCTTTCTTTCTTTTAAGTTGTTATCTTTACTTATGTATTATATAGAGACAGCCATAAATTGAGAGAAGGGAGGATATAGAAAGGAAAGAGATAGAGAGAAGACACCTGCAGCATTGCTTCACCACTCGTGAAGCTTTTCCCCTGCTGGTGGGGACTGGGGGTTTGAACTCAGGTCCTTGAGCATTATAAGATGTGTGCTCAACCAGGTGTGCCACCACCGCCCCCTTCTTTTTTTTTAATTGTCACCAGGGTTATCACTGGGGATCAGTGCCAGCATAACTACTCCTGGCAGCCATTATTTTTTCCTTCTTTTCTTGTCTTTCTCTTCTTTTCTTAATTTGATAGGAAGGAAATTTGAGGGAGGGTATAGAAAGGGAGAGAGACACCCGCAGTATTTGCTTCACCACTCATGAAGCTTGCACACACCCCACCCCCCATAGATGGGGAACCAGGGACTCGAACCTGGATCTTTTCATGTGGTAACATATGCATTAAACCAGGTGTGTCACCACCCAGCCTCCCTTACCTCATCTCTTACTACTTGACCCATGCACACAGGGCTGTAACCACAGTCATCCATCTGCTTTTCTAGAATATTCCACTCCTGCTCCTGCCTGAGGGCGTTACTCCAGCTGTTCCTTCCTGGCCACCTTGCTGTATTCCATAATACTCCTCCTCATGCTTGGCACTCCTCTCTACATTACCTTCTTACTATTATTTTTTCCCATAGCTAAGTTCCATGACTTACTCCTGATTATCAAGCTGGTTAGTTATATTACTTACTTATAACTATGACTTATTTAGAATGAAATTCTAAGATTTATGGGTCAAATTGTATTTCCCCTCCCACCTCCTTTTCTCCTTGTTTGGAGAAAAGGTCTTTCCAGAGGTGATCAAGCTAAAAAGCTGAAATCACCAGGGTGAACTCTAACTCCACAGGAATGGCATCATTACAAAAAAAACAAAGGGGGTGGGGCATGAAAATCCCACATAGAGGGCAGATGAGGCTCAGAGATGAAGCCTATAGGCTCAGGAGACATGGCCCTTTCCTCATGGTCCTCGGACATAACCAAGCCTGATGCCCACTGAGCTTATGATTTTCACTGCAGGATGAGAAGTCTGAGTGGTGTGTGCAAACCAGCCAACATGTGGACACTCCGTAGCTATAACAGACTAACGCACATTCTTCCAGACCGTTGACTCCACAGGTGAGATTACTTCCTGCTTCGTTTATAGCTGTGGGCCTAGTACCACAGCCACATCAGCACAAAGTTGAGGTTTAATGTCTATCGTCAAATAGGCTTTATGGAAGACAGAAAATGAATGAAATTACTCTTCTGGTGTGCCTGTTAAGAATGAAACTGGGCTCACCTCTCCAGAGCCCTACCCCACTAGGGAAAGAGAGAAAGAAGCTGGGGGTATGGATTGACCTGCTGACACCCATGTCCAGAGGAGAAGCAATTACAGAAGCCAGAATTTCCATCTTCTGCACCCCATAAAGATTTTTGGTCTATACTCTCAGAGGGATAAAGAATGGGGAAGCTTCTAATGGAGGGGATGAGACACAGAACTCTGATGGTGGGAATTATATGGAATTGTACCCCTCTTACCCCACAATCTTGTTAATCAGTATTAAATCACTAATAAAAGTTTAAAGGAAAAAAAAAGAATTAAACCAGGGACAGAGAAAATAGTTCAGTAGGTCTAGTGCATTCTTTCCTACGCATGTGGCCCAGGTTTGAAACCCAGTCACATACTGAGGAGGTGCTGGTACAACACTTTTTCTACTTTCCTCCTTTTTTTTTTTTCCCCTCCAGGGTTATCGATGGGGCTCAGTGCCTACACTATGAATCCACTGTTCCTATAGTCTCTTTCTTCCCCCTTGGTTGCCCTTGTTGTTTATCATCATCTTCATTATTATTATTGTGGCTGTCACTTGTTGATAGGACAGAGTGAAATTGAGAGAGAGAAGGGGAACACAGAGAAGGAGAGAGAAAGACAGGCACCTGCAGGCCTGCTTTGCCGCTTGTGAAGTGACCCCCCCTGCAGGTGGAGGGCTGGGGACTTGAACCAGGATCCTTGCGCGGTCCTTGTGCTTCACACCACGTGCAGTTAACCTACTGCGCTACCATCCGATGCCCCTACTTCCCTCTTTCTACCCCTTTATTTGAATCAGAAAGTTGTCTGGGAGTGGTGAAAAGCATGTTTGTGTCAGGTCCAAGCTCCCAAAAAAAAAAAAAAAAAAAAAAACAACTGGGGAGAACAGGTCAGGGTCATTATTTACTTAGTTCATCTGTGTGACAGAGTGAAGAGACTGGGCCTTCAGGTGCCATCTTCACTTAGAGCAGGTTTCAGAAACCTGAGCCTTTCTTTAGAAGGCCTGTAAAGATGAGGAGGGAGCAGCCCCACATCAGTGTTCAGAGAGAGTAGCTCCAGATGGAGCATTTAGCACAGGGCTCAGGATCCAGTTACACTCCACCGCACGACAACCAGCACTAATAAGGCTCGACGGCCTAATAGGCTGTCCTGTGGTGAGGCTGTGTTGGGAAGAGGTTACCAGTAATAAGATTATTCTCTCGACAGTTAGCCTGGCAGGGGCTGCAGTGTTGGAAGTAGCAGTGACTGGGCAAGGTGTGTTAGGTGGGACTCCCAAGTCAGTTTCCAAAAAGCAAAGAGCCACCTTCCCCCTTTACTAACTAAAGAACAGAATAATTTTCCAGAGAAAATTCCCTTCCCTTCCCTTCCCTTCCCTTCCCTTCCCTTCCCTTCCCTTCCCTTCCCTTCCCTTCCCTTCCCTTCCCTTCCCTTTCCTCCTCTTCCCTCTTCTCCCCTCCTCTCCCCTCCCTTTCTGTTTCCCTTTCGTCAGTCATTCCTATTATTTATTTATTTATTTTCCCTTTTGTTGCCCATGTTTTTTTATTGTTGTTGTAGTTATTGTTGTTGTTATTGATGTCATCCTTGTTAGATAGGACAGAGAGAGGAGGGGAAGACTGAGAGGGGGAGAGGAAGATAGACACCTGCAGATCTGCTTCACTGCCTGTGAAGCAACTCCCCTGCAGGTGGGGAGCCAGGGGCTCCAATCGGAATCCTGACGCTGGTCCTTGTGCTTCGCACCACATACGCTTAACCCACTGCGCTACCATCTAAATACCTGTCACTCCTTTTCTTTCCTTCTGAATTCTTTTGTTTAAGAACTATTTTTATGCTAAAAATTTTTGATTTGTAATTACTATTTTGTTACAAAATTGCAGGATCACAACCTATAACACCATACCTATCACAACGGTTCTGTATTTCCACACTCCCAACCCATAAAGATAACCACCAGAGTTCTCACAAGTCTTACAAATAGTTTGCTTGCTTTTGCTTTGTTTGATTTTTTTATTATTATATTTTTAGGAGCTGGGTGGTGGCAACCCTGGTTAATCCATGTATTAGGTTTATGCCCCGAGTCCCTACCTGCAGGGGGCACATTTCATGAGTGGTGAAATAAGACTTCAGATGTCTCTGTCTCTCCCTCTCTGTCTCTCCCTCTCTGTCTCTCCCTCTCTGTCTCTCCCTCTCTGTCTCTCCCTCTCTGTCTTTCCCTCCCTCTCCATTTCTTTCTGTTCTAGCAAATAAAATAATGTTGAAAAAAAAAACCTTAAATTTTTATGAGAATGAGAGAGAGCGAGAGAACATTGCCCCATCATATGCAGTGCCAAGGACCTAGCACAGGGCCTCATTCAAGCAGGACATGTGTTCTGTCTGCTGAGCCCAGGCTCCTCTCTTTCTTTCCCTTGACTGTTCACTTGTCCTGATTCCAGCAGCGAAGAGCTGATAGTGTTATCACAGCAAAGTGATTTTTAGGAGCACCTTCTCTATGGCAAGCACTATACTAGCAGGAGGAGACAAAAGGTTAGACATGCATTTGAAAGGACTCAGCAGGATGGAGGGAAGTGGAAGAAAATGAAATGATAAGGAATATAAAGTGGGGGGTCAGGTGGTGGTGCAACACAGTACTAAGTGCAAGGACCATCACAAGGGTCTGGGTTCGATTCCCTGCTTCCCACTTGCAGAGAGGAAGCTTCATAAGCAGCGGAGCATGTTTTCAGGTGTCTCCCTCTCTTCTCCCTATCTCCCCCTCCTCTATCATTTTCCTTTTGTCTTATCAAATAAAATGGGAACTTTGCCCACCAGGAGCCGTGGATTCATAGTGCAGGCATGGAGCCCCAGCGATAACCCTGGAGGCAGTAATAATAGTAAGTGTCTAGTAGGAGCACATCAAATCAGTGGGGTCTACAATCAACAATATTTATACACGTTTCCCATATTTGGGAGCTACTCTCTTCCCTGATC
Source organism: Erinaceus europaeus (assembly GCF_950295315.1). Classification (NCBI taxonomy): domain Eukaryota; kingdom Metazoa; phylum Chordata; class Mammalia; order Eulipotyphla; family Erinaceidae; genus Erinaceus; species Erinaceus europaeus. Next base: position 80,293,956 of record NC_080174.1, on the reverse strand, counting down.
CAGCTTTTTGGTCCTTCTTCCAGCCATGACATCATCTCCCCAGACAATAATTAGGATCCACCTGCATATCAGATTTCAGGCTCAGGGAAAAACAATCAAACAAACAAAAACTAGTATAGTCACAGGCCCTTTGGAATATAACTAAAATATGCCTAACAGCTATCTACAAAATGGACACCCCCCCCCAACTCTTCATCTGCACTATTCCAGCCTTTAGGTCCATGATTTGTTAACAATTTGTTTGGCTTTATATGTTAACTCTCTTTTCAGCCACCAGGTTACAGATGCTAGCATGTTGCCAAGCAGACTTCCCTGGACAGACAACCCCACCAATGTGTCCTAGAGTTCTGATTCCCCAGATCCCTTCCCCATTAGGGAAAGAGAGAGACAGGCTGGGAGTATGGGTCGACACATCAACGTGCATGTTCAACAGGGAAGCAATTACAGAAGCCAGACCTTCCACCTTCTTCATCCCACAATGACCCTGGGTCCATACTCCCAGAGGGATAATGAATAGACAAGCTATCAGGGGAGGGGATGGGATACAGAGGTCTGGTGGTGGGAACTGTGTGGAGTTGTACCCCTTTTATCCTTATGGTTTAGTCAGTGTTTCCTTTTTTAAAAATATTTTATTCCCTTTTGTTGCCCTTGTTGTATTATTGTTTTAGTTATTGATGTCGTCATTGTCGGATAGGACAGAGAGAAATGGAGAGAGGATGGAAAGACAGAGAGGGGGAGAGAAAGACAGACACCTGAAGACCTGTTTCACCACCTGTGAAGTGACTCCCCTGCAGGTGGGGAGCCGGGGACTTGAACCAGGATCCTTACGCCGGTCCTTGTGCTTTGCACCACGTGCGCTTACAATGTTTCCTTTTCATAAATAAAAAATTAAAAAGACAATAATAGGAAAGTATCAGGGGAGGGGATGGGATAGGGAGTACTGGTGGTGGGAACTGTGTGGAATTGTATCCTTCTTATCCTATGCTCTTGTCAATATTTTCATTTTATAAATAAAAACTACTAAAAAATAATAAATGTTTAGTACAGGGTATGACTTAGAGTGAGCTGTGCATGTCATAAAGTTACTGAGTTTTAGCGGAAGGAGACTGGGAGAAGGCTGAAGTGGTTAGGGAAGGGGACAGGCACAAATGGTGAAGCTCTGAGGAGTTCTGGCCTGAGAACATGGTGAGGGCAATCTGATTGAGACTGAAGTCGGTGTAGACTATTGAGACAAAGGCACAGCACTGGGGAGAGTGTGGAGTCTGGGAGGACCTATAGATGGAGGCCAAGGTCTGTCCTGAGGACATTGTATGCACTACTCTTTGAAATATCATTTGCCCTCATGGGGTAAATTGCATGATAATCTCCATTTTACTTCTGGAATTTTTTTTTTTCTGCTGTCAGGGCTTAACTGGAACTTACCCTCTGTGTGATTTCACAATTCCTGGTGGAGTGTTTTTCATTTCTAGATAAAGGGAGAGAGGAGGAGAGATGCCACAGCACTGCACCACTGCTTGTGAAACACCCCCTTGAATGGTATTCTTACGTGGTGGCTGGGAACTAGGGCCTGGGTTCTTTGCACATCGTAAGGTGTAGGCTGTACAGGGTGAGCTATCTCCTGGCTCCCACCTCTGTTTATAATTGAGAAAATGGAAATTCAGATGGGGAGTGAGTGAGTCTCAAGGGTAGCAGGAGAAAGAGTGGGACTCAACCTTGGCCCATTGGTTCTAAAGTCTATACCTCAAGTGCTTACTCTCCCTCTCTTTCTCTTCATTCGGTGCTTTGTGTTCAGGGTGTGGGAATACAGTTCTTTTATCTGGAGATGGAATTCCTCCTGGGGAGTGCAAAATACTTCCTTAGTACTTTCCCCAGCTGTCATTTCAAAACCTTTCACACGGTTCCGATTCCTGAGATGAATGGCTGGAATTTCACTAACCAGTCTTGTGAGTAGGTATGGACATTCTTGGGCTGTAACAAATATCCCAAGCTGGAGGAGGCCAGGTGGTGGTTCACCTGGTTGAGAGCACATATTACAATGTGTAAGGATGCAGGTTCAAGCCCCTAGTCCCCACCTGCAAGGGGGAAAGCTTCATAAAGGGTGAGACAGTGCTGCAGGTGTCTCTTTGCCTCTCTCCCTTCCCTCTCAGTTTCTGGCTGACTCTATCCAATAATATATATTCCAAGATGGAGACTGAAAATGACTAAAGTATACTGGGCCACATGCCTGGAGGCTGAAAGTCTGAAGTCAAGGTCTTGGCAGGCTCAAGCTCCTCTGAACTTGTAGGGGAGGGTCTTTCCCTGACCTTTTCCAGCTTCTGATGTATCCTTGACAGTTCTTGGTCTGCAGTTAAAATCACTCCAATCTTGGACTCCATAAAGCATTCTCGTATCCTTCCTGTCTTGACACTGTATTTCTTCTTCTTCATCCTCCTTCTTTCTATTTTATCTATTAGTATTTTAATTTTTGCAGAGTTAGGGCTCCACCCATACATGATCTCACAGCTCAGAGCTGCTTTTTTTTTTCTTCCCCATTCAGATACAGAAGGAGACAGCACAATACCAGAACTTTCTCAGGTGCCAAAGCATCTTTCATATAGTGCCAAGGCTTGAACTGGAGTCACATAAACAGGAAACTTTGCATTCTCCAGGGGAGTAGTCTCTATTCCAGTCCTATTCCCGTCTGCCCCCAACTCATTTAAAAAAGATAGCTAGGTAGGTAGATTCCACAGCAACAACACAGCAACTAAGTTTTCTTCTGTGTAGTTGGGGCTGGGCTTGAATCTGGGTCACACACATGACAAAGCAGGACACTATTCAAGCAAGTTGTTTCACTGCTTTTGTTTTCTTCTTCTTCTTCTTCTTTTTTCTTTTCTTCTTTTTCTCTGCCTCCAGGGTTATCGCTGGGGCTCAGTCCCTACACCATGAATCCACTGCTCTTGGAGGTCACTCCCCCCCCCTTTGTTGCCCTTGATGTAGCCTTGTCGTGGTTATTATTGTTGTTGTTGATGTCCTTTGTTGTTGGATAGAACAGAGAGAAATGGAGAGAGGAGGGGAAGACAGAGAGGGGGAGAGAAAGACAGACACCTGCAGACCTGCTTCACTGCCCGTGAAGTGACTCCCCTGCAGGTGGGGAGCCACGTGCGCTCAACGCTACGCTATCGCCCGACTCCCTGTTTCCCTCTGCTTATAAGTGCACTGGTCACATTGCATTAGGGTTCAACCCAGGAACAGAGTGTTGAAACGGTAACATTTAGTTTTAGGTGGATACAAACCCAGGGCAGCGTACCTTAGTCAAGATTTACTATTGACTGGGGCTTCAAAGTGGACTAGATTTGGAGAGTCTGTAAACTTCCAGCAGTTTCTTTGTAGTGACTTTTTGCTTTTGTCCTAAGTGTCCAGGCTCTTTCTTGCCTCCTGGCTTGTGTCTAATTCACCATAGGGACTGCCTCTGTTTTGCTTTGTGCTGGAATCTTTGTCTTTCTTCAAGTCCCACTATCAACTTGAATCTTTCTTAATCTGAGCCCTACTGGTTATTTCTTTCTCTAGTTTCTAAACCAGAATGGTGCTACTGTGAGGTTAGCCAATCTAACTTAAAAAAAAATAATTGTTAGGGCTGGGTGGTGGCACATGTGGTTGAGTGCACATGTTACAAAGTGTAAGAACCTGGGCTTGAACCCCGAGTACTCACTTTCAGGGGGAAAAGCTTTGCAAGAGATAAAGCAATGCTATTTTATTTCTCTCTCTCTCCCTCTATATCTCCCCTTTCCCTCTTGATTTCTGGCTGTCTCTATCCAATAAATGAATAAATACAGATACTTTAAAATATATATAAATTAATCATTTATTTCTTTTTTTTATAAAGTTTTTTTTAATTTTAATTTATTTTTATGATTTCCTTTTGTTGCCCTTGTTGTTTTATTGTTGTAGTTATTATTGATGTCGTTGTTGTGGGATAGGACAGAGAGAAATGGAGAGAGGAGGGGAAGACAGAGAGGGGGAGAGAAAGACAGACACCTGCAGACCTGCTTCACCACCTGTGAAGGGACCTGCCTGCAGGTGGTGAGCCGGGGGCTCGAACCGGGATCCTGAGGCCGGTCCTTGAGCTTAGCGCCACCTGCGCTTAACCCGCTGCGTTTCAGCCCGACTCCCTAATCATTTATTTCTAATAAGATAGAGAAAAAAAGCACAGAGATAAAGAAAGAAAAAGCATGACCTACTAGAACACTCTTCAGCTTTGGCTTATGGTGATGCTGGGAAGTGAATCTTGTACCCCAGAGTCTCAAGTTTGAAAGCTTTTTTTCATAACCACTATGGTTTCTTCCTAGCCCAGTCTAGCTAACTTTTTTTCTTATTAGTCTGCAGATTTCTACTTGTCCCCTGGTACTATAGGCTGAGCTTCTGATTCTTAGAGTGAGAAGCCAACTGTGACAACATTCAACCTCTCTATAAAGCATTGCAAGGGAGATGATTTTTGCTTGTTTCAGATTCTGTTAATACTGTCAGGGTCCCTTGGAACAATGTAAGCACTCCATCTAGTACAGGGAGGACTGAGTCCTGGTCTGGTAAAGCCTAAACTTACAGGAAGCCAAGCCAAGCAGAGGACCACCTAAGAGGACCTTGTATACAGTACTCTTTCTCCTTTTGTTGAATTGCATTTTGACTTATCTGGATAATTGCTTAAACTTTTCACCTGACCTAGCCTGTGCCTACCCAGCCCAAATCACTAGAGGTTTGGCTAATCTGAGGACAGATAGACTGGAAGCCAGACTGATTACAGAAGCTAGAAGGAAAACCTTAGGGCCCCTTTGTTCCAGGTTTCCTCAGAGAGACTCCTCCCCTGGAGGATCACGTTGCAGGCTCTGCTCTAGGGGAACAGAATGCTTCTCTCTCCTCCCCAAAGGCTGGCAGGAGCCCCAGAATACTGTCATTCTGTCCCTGACAGCTGTTTACCTTGCTGACAGCACATCCTCTCTGGGGCCCTGGTGTTTCCTCCTCCTCCTCCTCCTCCTCCTCCTCCTCCTCCTCCTCCTCCTCCTCCTCCCCCCTAAGTGCTTCTCTCGAGACTTTCCAGGGATGGTGGTGCAGCAGGATTGAATAAAGTGGGATGTTGCCTTCTCTTTGTTCCTGAGAGTGACAGTCCCATTGTTCATAACACTTGGGGAAGTTCATAAGAAAATAAAATCTGGAACCCGAGAATTCTAGCTTGGATGATTTTATCCCAGTGCCTCTTGTTACAGTAAAGAGAAATTAAGGCATTGAGGTAAGATGCTAAAAATAAACTAGTATAGCCCTTTGGAATATAACTAAAATATGCCTACTAGCTGTCTACAAAAGGGAGACACTCCCCTCTCCCCAACTCTTCATCTGCACTACTCCAGCCTCTAGGTTCATGATTAGTCAACAACTTGTTTGGCTTTATATGTTAACTCTCTTTTCAGCCACCAGGTTTCAGATGCTAGCATAATGCCAACCAGACTTTCCTGGCAAACAACCTCACCAATGTGTCCTGGAGCTCTGATTCCCCAGAGCCCTTCCCCACTAGGGAAAGAGAGAGACAGGCTGGGAGTATGGATCGACCAGTCAACGCCCATGTTCAGTGGGGAAGCAATTACAGAAGCCAGACCTTCCACCTTCTGCATCCCACAATGACCATACTCCCAGGGGGATAAAGATTAGGCAAGCTATCAGAGGAGGGGAGGGGATGGGATATGGAGTTCTGGTTGTGTGGAGTTGTACCCCTCTTATCCCATGGTTTTGTCAGTGTTTTCTTTTTATAAATAAAATAAAATAATTTAAAAATTAACATTAATTAAAAAAAGATGCTAAAAATGTACTTTGTGAGGATTCTGTGATTCATCTGAGTATAGGATATAGTTTTTCTGTCATCTAGACTGGACACCCTGTGGTGTTCCAAGCCACTTGAGTAATCATCAAGTCAGGGAAGCAGGTAGGTGCAGGGAACCATCAAAAGCAACTGAGGCAGGTGCATCCTTGCGTAGAGGGTTAAAATCCACTTCAACTGGATTCTACTCACTCTGCAGCCACATTATGTTACTTTACTTCTCTTGACCTTGAACTCAGTTCTCTAAGCAACACTGGCCATTCATTTATTTGATAAGACTATGTATTTTCTTCCATGGAGTTGTCAGCTTATTGAGATTTCATATTCCATTATAAAATCTAGTCACCTAGACTGGTGGGTTTATGAGGGCTGGCATGGCTGCCTTGGTAACTGCTATATAATCTGGGGTAGACAAGGCAGGAACTCAGTTCAAATTTGCTAAATAAATAAGTAAATGTCATAAAACATATGTGTTTTAAGATATGGGGGAGACCTCTTGGTCTCCTTGTTGAAACTGTTTATGGCAAGCATGTTATTGAGAATCTAAGTCTCTGTTCAAATGGGTCTGTGTGATTAGACTCATACTTTGATGTCAGAGGAAGAATTGCTGACTTGAAGCTATTCACACTGTAAGTGACAGAGCCTAGACCATCTTCTAACACCATACACCAAGGTCAAATCAAAATGGATGAAAGATTGAGATATTAGACTAGAAACTCTAAAATTTGTAGGAGAAATTGTCGTCGAAACTTTGCAGGATCTTCACATCAAAGATATATTTGGAGACTCAGTACCCTGGGCACAGGAAATGAAAATGAGAGTAAATAAATGGAATTTCATGAAACAGAAGAGTTCTACACACCAAAAGCAAATTTCACAAGTATAATCACAGTACACAGTAAATGGGAGATTTTCGAACATCGCACATCAGACAAGTGACTGATATCAAATTTCTACCCAGAATTGGTACAGATCTACCAAAAAAAAAAAATAGCCCAATAGAAAAGTGGGCCAAAGAACTAAATAGACAGTTTCCTAAAGAAGGGATACATTTCTTGGCAAACAGACACATGAAGAAATGCTTCATTTATCATTAAAGAAACACAAATTAAAACTACATTGAGATACCATCTCATACCTGAGAGAACAGCTCACATCAACAAACCCTGAAATGACAGGCATTAGAGAGGTTCTGGAGAAAAAGAAACTCTGCTACAATGCTGGTGGGAATGCAAACTGGTATAGGCCCTTTGGTCGTCTTTGGGAAAACAGAAAAAGGGAAGCACCTTCTGATCTAGCAATAGCACTCTTAGGCATTTAGCCAACTGACACCCCAACACTAATTAGAAGAGGCATTTACACCCCTATGTTCATGGCTGCATTGTTCACAATAGCCAAAGAGTGGAAGCAGCCTACATACCTATCAACAAATGACTGGCTAAAAAAGGTATGGAATACATATTCCATGGAATATCACTCTGCAATCAAAAAAGGTAACATTGTATCCTTTGGGACAAAATAGATGCAACTGGAGATGATTATGCTCAGTGAAATAGGTAAAGAGATGACAGACGAGCCAAAGATGGTTTCATTCATATATGGAATCTAGAGATCTGGTTTACAGGAACTTTCAAAAATAATACAAACAAAACAGAAAGCAAATAAACTATTTGTAAGACTTGTGAGAACTCTGGTGGCTATGTTGTGAGGTTGGAGGGTGGGGACACAGAACTTTGGTGGTGGGTGTGGTGTGGAACCAGACATTGTAATCTTATAACAAACTATTAATAACAAATAAAAATATTATTTTTAAAATTATGTTTTATTTATTTATTACTGGATAGAGACAGAGAGAAATTGAGAGAGGCGGGGGAGACAGGGCGAGAGACAGAGAGACATCTGCAGCTCTGCTTCACCACTTGTGAAGCTTTCCCCCTGCAGATAGGGGCTTTGAACATGGTCCTTGCACACTATAATGTGTGCACTTAGCCAGGTGCATCCCACAAATAAAAATCATTTTAAAAACCAACCAATGAAACAAACAAACAACAACAACAACAAACCCCAAAAAACCTGGGCTGGGAAGCCAACTTGCCTGATTCCAAAGGAGAAATGTTTTCAGTGTTTCATAATGACCTTTTGATATATCAGAAACCTTTGTGTATCAGAAATATCACTCTGTCTCCTATGTGCATCAAATAGTTCAGGCTTCGACTTTCCCAGGATCATATACTTTTTCATAGAAGAACCAGGTTTGATAAAACTTCACTCTTAGAGTTCAATATTCCAGTTCCACACTCAGGGTAACTCATAGGGTATACATACTTTGGGACCTCTCCCCCCCCCCCCAGGCTCCTGGGCTTCACACCAGAAGAGCCAGGAGCCCTCTTGGGGGTTGGGGGTGGGGAGAAGCCATTATAACATCCATTCATCATGAATCCTGTTTTTTATTTTACCCTTAGTAATAGAGAACAAAGCTCATTTCACCAAAATGTTCTCCTAGTGCCAGGGGGTCCAGTGAAACTCCCGTTTTCAATCACTTACACATAGTTAAGTGGAGACAGTTAAAACACCCTAATTACGGAGCGGGTGGGTCCGGCTGACACCTGTAAGACATTTGGTGTAGTGCAGGAAGTAATGCTTCCTTTCCAGTTTACATCACCATTTAATCTAATTATTCCTTGTAGTTTAGCTTTCACGTATTCCATCAAAGAAGAGATTTCTCATTTCCGTGCGAAACTGTATACATCCACAGTAATCCTTTTTTTTTTTTTCCTGGCCTCTAAAAGTAACCTGAGATTGTCTAACCTTCTACCCTACTGTATTTGCTGGTTAATGTATAAACTTGGAAGAACTTTCTTGACAGAGAAGTCAAGAGGAGCTCACCTGTGGGAATAGCATTTACATTTGAGAGAATCTGAGAGCTCAAAGGGGCCTTTCATGTTGTCTGCATCGTGTTCTGTGTTTTCTAACCTAGGAAACTGAGGCCCAGACCAGAGAAATCTGTTACTTGGAGCACTCAAGCCTGTGCTCTATTTGTGTGCTTAGACTCCTCAAAAACAAAAACTAACCAAACAAAACAAAAACAACAAACAAACAAACAAACAAAAACACACCGTCTTTATTCCTGGATCAAACTCCTGCCCTCAAGTAACTTACATCCAAACAACAAGAGAGAAATGGCTGCAATTAAAAATAACATTTAAAAGTTAGTGAATCCCAAATGTGATTCACAGTGTAATGTTGTTTAAATTTAAAATTTCATTAGTGTTATTTTTCCTTTCTTGTGGAGTATATTCATGATTTCACCGTTCTAGGCCACTTTTTCATTCAGATAGAGAGGAAGAGAGAAACACAGAGAGGGAGACGCACCTCAGCTCTGCAGCTTCCTCCCATGGAACACCTTCCTTGTGGTGGTGCTGAGACTCGAACTTGGGCAGTACATGACAAGGTGTGCACTCTATCTGGTAAGCTATCTCTCTGGCCCAACAGTGCACAAAGCAAAGTATAGAATTTTTTAAACTTTATTTATTTATTATTGGATAGAGACAGAGAGAAATTGAGAAGGAAGAGGAAGATAGAGAGGGAAAGAGACAGAGACACACCTGCAGCCCCATTTTACCACTTTGTGAAGCTTTCCCCCTGCAGGTGGGGGGACCAAAAGATTTAACCTGGGTTCATGTGCACTGTAATGTGTGTGTTTAACCAGGTGTGCCATGATCTGGCTCCCCTCAAACTGTAGATTTTTTTTTCTTTGTGTGTAATGCCTATGGAAAATTCTCTGAGGAAGAGATGTTTAAATATGAGTGACAAAGAATGAGTGAAGACGTTTTCACTAGGTGAAGGACAGAGAAAGAACATTCTAGATGAAAGGAATAGGCAGGTTTCTGGAGCCAAGAGAGATGTCTAGAACAGCTGGAGCTGGCAAGTTAGGAGAGAATGTCACCAAAACAAGAGGCTGAGCCAGGTTAGTGGCCCATCAGTGGAACCATGCAATCCAAGTTAAGAACATTTTCAGTGCCATGAATGGCACTTCTCTCTTTACTGTTTTTTGTACTCTAGGAGATTGACTTGTGTAAGTGACATTCACAAGGCTTCCTTGCTCACTTGCTTCTTGGGTTTGACTATTAGGAGACACCATTCAAGGGTGGTGGGGTTAGATTTCATTCCCTGGAATGATTGCCTTCCTGCTGGGTGGTGGGTTCATAAGATAGTGTGCAACGGTAGGCTCCAGCTCTTGCTAGCTGAACATCTCCCATGGTTTTTTTCTGCTTTCCCTTTAAGTGTAGGGTGCTAACACATCTCTAGTCTTGTGGGTTTCAGGTCACATCCAATCTCTTTGTTAGTCTCACCACACCCTGCCCACTCCTTTGTAAATAGCTCCTCCATTAAAGTCTCTTCAATTATTCTATCTGAGTTTTCCATCTTCTTTTTGAAGGGTTTTGTAAAAAAAAAAGGGGGGGGGGCACTGACTCTAAAGAGCAGCCATCAATAGAAGGCTGTTAAAGTAAGAACATCAGTTCTATCCATCAATGACATAACTGCCAAAGATCAGATTAAGGGGGAGGCAGCTAGGGGCTCAGCGAGGACCTTCTAAAGCTCCATGAAAGGGTATTAACGAAAAGACAGACAGCTCTCTGCTTACTGTCAGGTCCAGAGATCTTAAAGTTATTTATTTATTTAAGATTTAATTTCATGGAAGAGTCAGAGAGACCAGAGAGTCACTTAGCTATAGTACATAGTAATGCTAGAGATGGAATCTAGGATCTGTGGGGTCTCAGGCAAAAAAGTCTATTGACTTTCTACTATAATGCCCCTTTCCTTGCCCTCTAAAGTCATCTTATGAAAATATTACTAAAGGGGAAATGAAGGAGGAAGAAAAAGACAGATAGACAGATGATCTGTAAACAATGTGCTATCACATGCAAGAATCAGTTCAGAAGATGGTAGTACTGATTGATAAATTTTCTTTTTTGTTGTTTTTAATTTTTATTTATAAAAAGGAAACACTGACAAAAACCATAAGATAAGAGGGGTATAACTCCACACAATTCCCACCACCAGAACTCTGTTTCCCATCCCCTCCCCTGAGAGCTTTCCTGTTCTTTATTCCTCTGGGAGTAAGGACCCAAGGTCATTGTGGGATGCAGAAGGTGGAAGGTCTGGCTTCTGTAATTGCTTCCCCACTGAACATGGGCGTTGACAGGTCGATCCATACTCCCAGCCTGTCTCTCTCTTTCCCTAGTGGGATGGGGCTCTGGGGAAGCAGGGCTCCAGGACACATTGGTGGGGTCATCTGCTGATCTTCACATGCCATACATCAGACAAGAGACTAATAACCAAAATATATAAAGAGCTCACCAAAATTAGAAAAAAAAAAAAGCAAATGACCCCATCCAAAAATGGGCAGAGGATATGAACAGAATATTCACTACAGAAGAGATCCAAAAGAGTAACAAACACATGAAAACTTGCTCCAGGTCACTGATTGTCAGAGAGATGCAAATAATGACTAATAAATTTTCAACTTGAAAACATACATAATTTCCTTCTAGATCATGTTTTATGAGGTCTTTGTCTTGCAGTTTAAGAGTTTTATAATCTTTGAAAGTGCTGCAAACTAAAACTCAGTTGTGAATTTACAAGTTCCCTATTTCATTTTATAAGTTCCCTTTGTCGAGTTTACTTGACAGTGTAATTTTTCAGTTACTCCTATGTAACTGATATTTCTTGCAATTATTATTTTTTTTTGAAAATTTTGCTTTTGATATCAAATATGCAAGGCAACAAATAAGCAATTTGGGGCAGGGGTGGTGGGGGTGGTTGTTAAAGTGACTGGTTAGAGCTGTCATGATGAGGCAGTTCAACCCCAAACACAGCTTTGTCATAACAATATCGTTGTTAATAAAATTTTGTTGCTCAGACCAGGAAGTTATGAAAAAAAACCATTAGAGAACATTTTGTATGCCTAACATCTTATATAAATGTTAAGCCACGGCCTGGGGAGACTGTATCATGGTTCTGCAAAAGACTCATGACTATCATGACTGAGGCTCTGAGGTCCCAAATTCAATCCGCAGAACCACCATAAACCAGAGCTGAGCCACGCTCTGGTCTTTCTCTTTGTGTCTTTCTTTCTGTATCTCTTTCTTATTAAAATAAAAAATAAACAAAATATTTTTTAAAAATGTTAAACCATACCCCGGTGTGGACATTTTTATTTATTAGCTCTGGGACCTCACAGCTCATGGAGTGTCGTGGGAGAGGCTTCTACTGAGTGATCACTGAAATGAATTATTGTGGACTTGTCACTTCTGAGGTGGTGCTGTCTTTTTTTTTTTTTTTTTTTAATAGCTGATTGAAAACAATTGCTATAACCATAGTAATAAAGCAAGGCATGAGAATTAAGAAATGTGTACCAGCTGAAAATTCATTCTAGAGAGACTTTGGCATTCACCTTTGTCTGAGTGATGGCAGAATGTTAAGCAAGGCCTCTTAGGTCCTTCATGGGGTCATCAGACTGCCATTCCTTACGCACGCACGCACACGCACGCTCCAAAAAGTCAGACATTGAGGCTTGTGGATGTTGGTGTGGCAATGAAGGCAGCGGATGTGTTCACAAAATATTTTTGGTAACTCAGTCTGAGAACTCAGTCAGCACCTTCTTATTTTGTGCACGGGACACCAGAATAACAACAATGGTCTCTCCCTCTCTCTCTCTCTCTTTGTTTCATGCCAAGCACATTATAGACTTTAAGTCTAAATTTCACAAAATTTCTACTTGGCAGGAGTTGTGATTCTTAGTGTGTAGATAAGAAGACTGAAATCTAGAGAAGCCATGCAACTGATGAGTAACAGAGTGGAACTTATCTTCATGATGTCAATAAAAAGATAAAAATAAAACACAAACATGTAGCAGCTCATGGAGCCTTCAGTTCATGGAGTCTTTGTGGTGTGGATTATTTAGCCTACGACAATGGTCATGAAGCATCAAGGGGACTCTTGACTCTCTACTAAATAATCTCTTACTGTGGAAGTCTGAATCCATTAGCTTTGATATTCCAGAAAAACAAATACAAGAACATCTGGCTGGTATTTTCTTTTTATTTTTTAGAAAATTTATTTCTTTAATATTTATCTACTATTGGATAGAGAGAGAGGGAAATATTCAGAGAGACACACCTGCATCCCTGCTTCACCCCTTGTGAAGCTTTCTCCCTGCAGGTGGGGACCAGGGCCTTGAACCTGGGTCCTTGCACACTGTAATGTGTGCATTTAACCAGGTGCACCACGGCTTGGCTCCCTCAGTTGATATTTTCTTTTTTTTTAAATCACTTTATTGGGGCCTTAATGGTTTACAGTATGGTTGTTGACACATGGGTACAATTTCTTATCTCCATATGACAGGTGTCTTCTGAGCACTCTCCTCTCCAACTTAAATACTTCCCCCCACCTCCCCCATCACGCACCAGGTTGGTATTTTCAAGACTGTGAGTGTACATAGGCCTAGAAAGCTGATCTTAAAATTGCAAGAACAGAGTTGGGCGGTAGCGCAGTGGGTTAAGCGCACGTGGTGTGAAGAGCAAGGACCGGCTTAAGGATCCCGGTTTGAGCCCCCAGCTCCCACCTCCAGGGGAGGGTTGCTTCACAGGGGGTAAAGCAGGTCTTCAGGTGTCTGTATTTCTCTCCCCCCTCTGTCTTCCCCTCCTCTCGCCATTTCTCTCTGTTCTATTGAACAATGACGATAACAACAAGGGCAATGAAAGAGAAGAAATAAATATAAAAAAAATTGCAAGAACAAAGTTCAGAAAGGTCGACACATATTCTAAATCCTGGTTATGTCTGATTTTTTTTTAAAGAGATAGCATTTGACTTTGGTGTCCTTTCACAGCATTTATTATCTTCAGATATCTGAAGATAATATCTTTAAAGGTAGATATTTAATGGGGGGATTCCAGGCACTGCAACAGGCTACAGAGGTACTGTGTGGGGTGTTAAGTCATAAAGGATCTTCCATACATTCTTCATATGAAGATAGTTTTTGAGTTTCCTTTGTGGTAGTCATGTTTCTCTTTTTACTTTACAGAAGCATTCGTTTTTATGGCCTGATTTTTTTCTTTTAATATTTATTTATTTATTCTCTTTTGTTATCCTTGTTGTTTTATTGTTGTAGTTATTGTTGTTATTGATGTCGTCGTTGTTGGGTAGGACAGAGAGAAATGGAGAGAGGAGGGGAAGACAGAGAGGGGGAGAGAAAGACAGACACCTGCAGACCTGCTTCACCGCTTGTGAAACGACTCCCCTGCAGGTGGGGAGACTGGGGCACCAATTGGTATCCTTACGCCAGTCCTTGAGCTTCGCGTCATGTGCGCTTAACCTGATTTTTTTTTTCATTAGCTAGAGCAGAGAGAAATTGAGAGTGGAGTAAAAGATAGAGTGGGAGAGGAGGAAAAAGAAACACTTGCAGATCAGCTTCATTGCTTGTGAAGCTTCCCTCCTGCAGGTAGCGAGAAGGGGCTCAAACCCTGGTCCTTCCGCAGGGTAAAGTGTGTTCTCTACTGGGTGCACCGCCACCTGATTCTTCTACTGCCTAATCTTACTGTACAAAAGCACATCCCATGGAGAACCAAGTCAACCTAAGTGTCCACTGCATTTACTTGGGACCTTCAGTCTTGTTAGTTCATTGGTACTCAGAGAACACCATCACTCCTATGTTGTCCGTTACCCAGTCCAATGGGAAGGCTTCAGTTGATGAAACATATCTGCCTATATTTTCTGTCTCTCCCACCTCTATTACAACTCTGATCTCCTTGCTTCCTGTTGTCTTCCCCACTCACTTTCATTTCAGTCAGGCGGGTCTCCCTGATGCTCGCTGAGTATACTAGTCGTGCTAAACCTTAGACCTGCCTGTTGTCGGTAACCCCATCTCCCCTCAAAGCCTATAACTTCATCCAGCATCTTGCTCAGTGGCCTGCTTTTCAGACTTCATTTTGTTGACCACCTCTTTTATATTTAAACTCTTTTTTTCACCAGAGATGCTCATATCTCCCTTATCTATTACTGTCACTACTAATAAGAAAAAAAAAAAAGCCCAATATAGAGAAGGTATCAACCAAGCATATATTCTGAATGAATAGTGAAGCCAGACAGTCTCTGTAGCATCTTAAATTACAGAAATACCTGTCTCTAAGTGGGGGTTGCTTTTCCACTCAAACACTTTACATTTTTATTAAGTTTCTTCCTTTTGTCTAATCTGTTGTCAAATCCTCTGAAGAAGGAGAAACTTCTTTAAATGCAAGTGCCATGAAAATGGTAGAAATGATATTTTCTGAATTTCTACTTCCTTACTTTGAACACAGTCATACATTTTTTTTCCATGGGAGGAAAACTTCATTTGGAAGTCAACTGGACCAAAAATAACTGATAGTTCATAGTTGTGTTTAGCTTTCAGTGTTGATTCTGAACTTAAATCCACACCATTTTTATCAACATCTATTTTAAGACCAAGAATGTGGGTTCTAAAAGTAGATTTTGACTTAAATCTTTGCTCGCCACATGGTACTTGGGCGATCCTGGATAAGTTACATTACCACTCAGTGGCCTAATCCTTCATCAGTGAAGAGAGTACAGTAATATCTTCTTCATGAGATTATGGTGAGATTATGGTGAGAATCAACTGGGTTAGTATGTACAAAGCATGTGGGGCTACCCAGAGTAATTTTTAACAATATTACTTGTTGCCTTTTTTTTTTTTTTTTTTTTTTTTTTGGCCACCAGGGTTATCACTGGGGCTTGGTGGCTGTACTGAGAACCCACCATTCTTGGTGGACTTTTTATTAATTTTTTCCATTTTATTATTTTTCCATTTTATTTTTATTTTCCATTTTTATTCCAATTTATTTCCATTTTAGAAAGATAAAAAGGGACAGAGAAAGACAGACACACCTGCAGCCCTGCTTTGCCACTTGTGAAGTGCCCCCCTGCCCCCTGCAGGTGGGGAGTGGGGGTCCAACCAGGATCCTTGCACTGTATCATGTGTGCTTAACAGCATGTGCCACCACTTGGATCCCCCTTTCTTTCTTTCTTTTTTTTCTTTATTTGATAGGCCAGAGAGAAACTAAGAGGGAGCAGAGAGATAGAGAAGGCTGGAGAGACATGAAGCTTCCTCCTGGCAAGTGGGGAGCGGTGGCTTGAACCCAGGTCTTATGCATGGTAAAGTGTGTGTTTAAGCAGATGCACTACCACCTGGTCCCCTTATTGCTCTCCAGATGAGAATATGGCCATTGGTCATTGCATTGAGCATAAAGGAAGAAACACAACTCTTCTTTCTCCTCTTCCCCTCTGCTGTCCAAGTCAGCGTCAGCTCCCTACTCTGTTGGATTCAGTAACTCTTCAGGTGGTTTATGAATGCTGTAAAACGAGTCAAGGAATAATTTTTGCCCAATAAATACTAATTCTTAAAAACAACTCTTTGGCTAGCCCAGCTGGGCCCTCAGTGGTCATCCCTGCCCACTGACTCTCCTACCCACTGGTAGTCACTGTCAGCCATTGTCAGGAGACTCTCTACACGTGCCGACTAGAGAGGAGACTGCACTTGGTCCTCTGACCAAGTCACGAGTGAGAGGCAGACTCATTTCTTCCTCAGTCCTGTGACACAAGAGCCTGTTGCTGAAACTGGGATAATTTTCTTATCACCAGGCCTGAAAACCTCACTTGAAATCATCTTCAAACTGGTGTTCTGAAACAGGGCCAAGTCCACAAGCCTTGAGAAGTGAATGCTCTCTAAAACACACCCTTCTAAGAACAAGAAATTAAAAAAAAAAAAGTCTTAGTACAGTTTGCCAGGGAGAATTAAGTGTCAGTGTATTTTATTTATTTATTTATTTATTTTTGGATAGCTACTGGGATGTAGACAGGAGTTGTTTTTTTTCAAATAAAGGGGGGGGGGGAGTGAAAAAAAATATTAAAAGAAATCCCTCATGTCCCAGGGGAGATATATGAGGAATAGTCAAGCTTGAGGGAAGTTTGAATGCCAAGAAAGCTGCTTTCTGAGCCAGTCAGAACGTAGACCCAGTGGGCAAGATTTGGGCAGCTGCACACTGCTGAGCCTACTCTGGCAGAGGGGAAATGGCTTTTCTTTCCTTCTTTCATCCCTTTTTTAAATGTGTGCTTTCAAAAGAGGAAAAAAAAAATTGAAAGAGCTAGAGACACACTGAAGTCACTGAACAGTGGAGACCTAAGTCAGAATCGGAAGTTGGTTTCAGGGGAACCCTCTACCCCACAATAAAAGCTTCCTTCCAAAAAAAAAAAGTCCAGACAATGGATCAGATGCCAAGCCATGTGAAGTGCCCAGAGGCAACTCCAAAACACCCGGCCCACCAGCGGGTGGAGGCTGCCAAGGAGCCAGATGCTGTAGCTTTAAAAATATCTTCCGCTGCTTGGCATCTGCAGTTGCAGGCTGCTTGCTGCCTGGGAGAAGGAGCAGGCAGGCGAGGGCTGGGACAGCCGGGCAGAAGGCAGAGACTGGCCTGTGGGTAATGGAGAGCACCTCCAACCACAGGGCTGCCCACTTGGCCTTGTTAAATCACCCCCAGCATATGGTGAGAGACATCTGCCCAGGATTTGGACCTCACAGACTGAGAATGGAGGGCTGCACACGAACCTTCAGAGGCCCTGGAGATTGGAGGCAGCTGGAAGGCACACGTCTAGGGCCAAAGGCTTCATTTCACAGAGGATGCAGAATTCTGAGAAAGATGGGACCAACTGAACTCCAGTGCCTACTGCCAGAATAAAAGGGAACCGTTAGTTGAGTTTCTCTAGGTCTCTGTTTACACATCTGTGAAATGGGCTTAGGGTAAGTCTTATAGGCTAGATGTGAAGGTTCGAGGAAACGGTTTTTGTGACTAGCCTCTGCTCAGTGGATTTTAGCTGAATGTGATTCTTAGTTTTCCAATGACAAAAGTCAAAATCAGCCAGAGACATGTTATATTCTCAAGAAAAGACAGTTTTCCAATTCCCCCCACACTTGCTCCGTGCTGAGTGTAATTTACTTTTATGAGAACTGCATCCTTTTGATCTCTATAAAGATGATGATACTGCTTTCTTTGGAAGAAACTGGGTGAAACCAGATACTTAATATTTAAGAAGATGAAAGACTACTGAATGGGTTTGCTCATATGTGGCATATATATATATATATATATATATATATATATATATATATATGGAGAGAGAGAGAGAGAGAGAGATCCAGGTGGTGGCACACTTGGTTAAGCACATTACAGTGCACAAGGGCCTGAGTTCAAGCCACTGGTCCCTACCTGCAGGGGAAAAGTTTCATGAGTGGTGAAGCAAGGCTTCAGGTGTCTGTCTGTCTCCCTCCCTCCCTATTTCTCCCACCCCTCTCAGTTTCTCTCTGTCTCTATTCAATAATAAATAAATTAAAATGTTATATATAGAGAGAATCAACTTGTCTCTAAGACTTCATGAAAACAATTGTGTTTATTATTGGGGAGGGCACTATTGCTAGTGTAGTGTGGAAATATACCACTATAATCTTATAAATTATTACTATATCCTTAGTAAAATTATAAAATAAGACAGTCTTACTTTCAAGGGTAAAAACCTAAATTGTGAAAATCTAACTCTTGAGGCAAATTTCTTTCATTAATTTTAAATTTTTTAGAGAGAAGAGGAAGCAATAGTGTGTGCTTTGCAGGAAGTTTTACAAAACAGGAAAGCTGGGAGGGGAGATTACATGTTCACCTCTTTACTCTTAGAACTGTTTAACATCCCTCTACCACAAAACTCCATCCCAAGCACCAAAACTATATATATATATTATTGGTTCCCAGATAGCACTAATGGACTATCTTTGTATCACTACTACCCCACTAAAAAAAAAAAAAATCTGACTAGTAAGTAAATTATTGAGTAGGGCCATGGACCAAGCTGGAATACAATGGGGAAAGATAGTCTCAAAGAAGTACTAAACAAAGAGAAATTTACAAAAATAAACATGCGGACATTGGTTATGCATGCATGCCTCAGGGAAGTGAGACCTACTAGGTTTCTTCTTGAAAACTTCAAAACTATCGCTGAAACAGGATATATACCCTGGGATGTATCAAAAATATTTCTCAGCCAGAACCTGAAGACTTCATTACAAAGAGTCCAACTTTAATCTTCTGTCTGTTGATATTTAATTGTTCTAGCACTATTTGCTGAGTGGGCTGGTCTTTCCTTCCCTGAATTGTCATGGTAACCTTATTCAAATTCAACTGAACATACATGTGAATGTTTATTTCTAGATTCACTTAAAAATCTCAAAAATTCAGCATGTGTGTGTGTGTGGAGAGAGAGAATGAGAGAAAGATAGATAGGTAGATGTTGGTACACTGTATATTAGGATAAGGTATATGGTATAGAATCAAACCTAGGACCTCACATATGTAACGTGTGAGCTCTGCTGTTGAGTCAACTCCCAGTCCCTTACATCTAGAATCTTATTTCTATTCAGATCTACCTGCATGTTTAGATTTATGCCAGTATCATACTGTTTTGATTATTATAGCTTTGTAATCACTTTTGTTACCAAGAAAAAGAAACCTTTCTGTTACAATAACATTATCATTCTTTTTTTTTTTCTTTATAGGAGGGATTAGTTGTTAACAGTCAACAGTAAAATACAGTAATTTGTACATGTGTGACATTTCCCAGTTTTCCACATAACAATTCAACTCTCTCTAGGTCCTTCTCTGCCTTCATGTTCCAGCACCTAAACCTTCCCACCCCAGAGTCTTTTACTTTGGTGCAATACACCAAACCCAGTCCAATTTCGGTTTTGTGTTTTCTTATTTTTCAACTTTTTTTTTTAATTAGTGATTTGATAATGATCGACAACATTGTGGGATAATAGGGGTACAGTTTCATACAGTTCCTAGCACCAGAGTGCCATATGCCATCCCCTCCATTGCTAGGTTCTCTATACTTTATCCCTCTGAGTGTATGGACCAAAGATCTCTATGAGGTGTAGAGGGGGGGGGGGATCTTTCTTCTTTATATCAAGTAGTTACAACTGCCTTGCTAGCCATTGTCTCGCCCGTTTTTAAAGCTGGCAGTCTCTTATTGTTCACTAGACACCCCAATGGTTCAAGTGTCTGTTCTTGGTGTGGAGCTCATGATTGACTAATGAAAGATTTGTCTTCTGTCCTCTGACCACAGAGACTGAATTTGGATATGCTTGAAGGTTGGGCGGTCTGACTGACCTAAGTGGCTCCAAAGAGTAACTTCAGATTTTTGTTGGCAATGCTGAAACTCCTGTTAACCATGAGTGGAGAAGTAACTCTAAGAAAAATTCTTCCTGTATGGTTTGAAGGAAAGAAGAATGGAGAAACTGAGTTGCTGCAGTACGTCATGACTTGAGACAGTGTTCTTTTTGGACTTTTCCATGATGACAGCCGTGTGTGTGTGTGTGTGTGTGTGTGTGTGTGTGTGTGTGTGTGTGTGTGTGTGTGTAATTTATATTTTGAGTTTGAGTCATGATTGCCATATTTAGCAACTGAAAATATCCAGATGTGCACAGAGAGGCATTGTACTTATAGACATTTGGCTTTGGCTTATCTTTAGATTGTCAGTTAAGACTTAAGGTCATTTTCATTTGCCACATATGTTACATGACAAAGCCAGTAGGATTGGGAGCTGAACATGCTGATCTTGCTTTGCGGCATGAAAGAGACCAATTTCCTGAGCTGGGAGTGAGGATAAGGAGAGTAAAGCCCTCATCTGAGACCAAAGAGTATTTTATAGGTCTTCATTTCTTCATTCAAACTGACAAGTATGTTGTACTAGACTAGGGGTTGAAAACTCTCTTGCTTGCCTTGTCCCCCCCCTCCCCCCCGAAAATGATGTTTTAAATGCTAGGAATACACAACATCCACTCTCGGGGAGTTATCTGAAGATGTTGGCGCACTGCTTTATTGTCTACAAAAGGGCTTTAAGGTTCATTTTAGCATTGCATACTTTTTAATTTCCAACTTTTATAAGATTTTTCTTCAGTATCTTTTGAGCACAACAACACTCAATATAATAATATTCACTATTTGCTCAGTATTTGCCATACCAGGCCTCACAATTATGTGATTGTGTTCATTATTTCAGCTTTTTTTTTTTCTCTTTCTGCCTCATTTATCACTGGGACTTTTTGCCTGCATGATTCCTCTGCTCCCAACAAACTCACACTCCTTTCCTTTTCAAAGATAGAGGGTGAGAGATAAAAAAGGGAAGATAGATATGGAGAGACAGAGACAGGCTGGAAAAGAAAGAGAGGCACCACATGCAGATGTTCCAATGTGCTGTCTTGGGCTCACACTCAGCTCCTCTAGTGTGGTAAGGTGTGCGTTCTACTGGTGAAGCTATTTACCAGTCCCATATCCTTTATTTTACTGTTCAGGTGTATCTGACTCACCATGACTGTAAAAGAAAAGCTGGGAAATTATATAAACTGTAATTTATAGCTGGGAATATTTCATAATAGATAAAAAGCAGACATATTTGCCTTTTATTTTCTTGGATGGCTGGTTGACCTTTACTGAAGACTCTAAGATTCTTCTTTTTTTTTTTTTTTTAAGATTTTATTTATTTATTCATGAGAAATGATAGGAGAGAGAAAGAACCAGACACCATTCTGGTACATGCGCTGCAGAGGTTTGAACTCAGGACTTCATGCTTGAGAGTCCAATGCTACCTCCTGGACAACGACTCTAAGATTCTATTCTAATTTGATGACAGAATGAACCCTTGGAGCCCTACATACTATTCTTTCACTGAATACTCCCCCCCCCAGCAACTACATTTTACCTTTGTGTGATTTTGTAGATGCTAAAATTAATAAACACAGATCCTTCCCTTCAAAAGAACAAAGTCCAGAAGAACTAGAGGTGATATGTTCATGAGTAACTGTACCATGCAGTATAAAAGTAATGTGTGTTTGGTTAGGGAATTCCAGGAAAT
This sequence comes from Erinaceus europaeus, assembly GCF_950295315.1. Lineage (NCBI taxonomy): Eukaryota > Metazoa > Chordata > Mammalia > Eulipotyphla > Erinaceidae > Erinaceus > Erinaceus europaeus. The sequence continues at coordinate 80,272,103 of NC_080174.1, read as the reverse complement.
GGCATCTCTAAACTTTCTAACCTCTAGTTAGAAGAGGCCCAGAAGCAGATATGGAAATAGACTGGAGTACAGGAGACAATGGATATACAGAAATGAGGAAGAAAGGTGCTCCAGGTGGGGAGATATATGTGAATAGAGATCCAGAAGTGGGAATGGGTGAGATTCTCAGTGAGAAGTGTACAAATAAATAGATCCGGGAGATGCTTTTGAGGAAGTAAACTTGTCAGGATTGAGAGCAGAGGATCAGAATGCCAGAAGTGGTACCTTGCCAATTTTCATGTGCAGCTTTCTTGCTTAGTAAATATTTCTTGATAAGGACCACATATGCTATTATGTTACTTAATAAATATTCCTGATGAGGAAGACATGTGTGGAGCTGATGAAAAGAAAAAAAAAAAAAACTTAATCACATAGGGCTCAGCTCTGCTATTGGCTCCTAAGAAGCCATTCATTCATTTTTACGCATCCATACATTGACATAGCAGCTACATAGATCCATAGTAGAGACTGAACATAGAGCAAGGTGTGGTTTGTTCCTTTGGACATTTACAGTCCAGGGACATAGGCAGGCATGTCAAGTAACAATTTGAAAATGGTATCCTGGGGCAGCATAAAATTGAAAAGCAAGAGCCTTGAAAAGCTTAGGGACAAAGTGCTAAACATTGTCTGGGGAGTGAAGGAAAACCACTGAAAAGGGAAGCGTAGAGTTCAGGATTGAAATACATACTCTTTTTTTTTTTTTTTTTCAAATGAAAGCACTGCATGAATCTGAAACACACTGTGAAAATGTCATCTGTTCTCTCTCTCTCTCTTTCTTTTTTTCTTTTTTTCCTCAGTGTTAGAGTGAGGCCAAGAAGTAAGGAGGACTTCATTTTTAGAGATGAAAAAAATTTTTTTAAAGATAATATGGTCCACTGGCTTCCAGAATAAATGAATGTGAAATCACACCCACTTGTGTTTATATAGGGGTATACATACATCTATGCATGTGTATGTATCTATTTATACGACCTCTATATTAATAGATTGTTGGTTTTTTTTCATTTCAAATTGATAGTATTTAATTCTTCAAGGTCTCACTGTAAAGAGCAATGAACTTGTTCGTATTACTTCCCAAGAGCAATGAACTTGTTCGTATTACTTCCCAACGTCTGATGTTAGAGTGATGACAGATACTCGTGATCACATCAGCCACAGTATTGTCTTTATTCTGGGATTTTGTTTTGAATACATGGCTTCACCAAAAAAAAAAAAAAAAACTGATTGCACTGATAAATAGTAAAATCGATAACATCTGTGAGCTTTTTGTTTTGTTTGTTTTTTGCCAACAGCTTGACTCAAGCAATCTCAAGATACTCTTCATTTAATCTGGGCTAGAAGCTTGAAGGCAAGTTAGTGAGACATTCCCATTTTTGTAAAGTTGAATCAGTAACAGAATTTACAGTGGTTCTCAGTAATCTTTGATGTAAATGTGAAAAGCAGACATGAAGAGCCCCCAAACCTTCCCTACATTAAAGTCATTCACAACATGCTTCATGGAGATGAGCATGTTTCAAGTTCACATGCCTCTGAAGTACAATGTCACAGTTTGATGAGATGACTGACCAAAGCAACTGAAGACTACTTATGTTTATATTTGGGAACACGCACACAATTTTAGGCCACTAGTATGAGTTACAGAAAAGTCACTGCAGAACTAAATTCTTCCTACTCAGTGACACATGTACAAGAAATTAGACTTAGAGACAGACATGTTCATTTTTTTTTTTTTAGTATCAAAAAAACTGTGTAGTTAGTGGGATTACTGCCCCTTTGTGTTTTATTCCTTTATATGTCAAAAATTTTTTTGATAAAAAGTTGTTTTCAACATAAAATTGAATATATCCACAGATATCATTGAATTTTTTAAAAGTTCTTTTTTGAACTCGGACGAAATTTAGTAAGTAGCAGAAATAATTATGGTGATGGTCTCTGATTTAAATTAACACACAAAAGCTGAAGTATATTCATGAGATTTTCTTGCCCCACATTCACATGATTTTACTGCTCCTGGCAGACTATCTTTTCCTCTCTATTTCAGACAGAGAAGGAGAGAGACATGAAGAGAGACCATGGTGTCTCTCCAGCATTCAAGGAGCTTTCCTCAGTTTCATGCCTGCTACTCCATGTGGTAGCAGGTCTAAAACACAGTTGCTGAGGAATGGCTACTATCTTTCTCAGCCCCAGATGTTTTTTTCCCCACTAAATTTGCAAACTATTTAAAAATATGTCACAGAACAAAATTCTCATCTAATACTATTATAACAAAACAAATTGGTACCAGAAAAAAGCATAGTTGGAAAAGAAAAAAATCAATTCGTAGACTTTCCCAATGAACCACATTCAAGGCCATTTTAGGTGTCACTCCGGCATTTTTATGTTAATAAAGATGGATTTATATATGTACTAAATATTATTCTTTCCATATTCCTTTCATGACATTTTATTTTAAAGTCTGTATGATCTATCAGGATGTTACTTCAGCATTTACCATGCTGGGAAATCAAGCCCAGGGCCCCAGGTATTAAAATCTTGTGCTGAAACCTGAGGAACGAACCTCTCTTGCTGCCATGATACACATTTTATTTTACTTCTAAATAGAAGTGGTTTTCAATTTGGGGAAAGTGTTGAGTCACTAATAGCACAGGTGGCTACAGAAAAATTCATGAAGATAACAGAATTGGCAAGACAGCTCATGTGTATAATGCACTTGCTCGACCATGTGCTCTACCCAGGTTGAGTTTGGCTCCCACGAAAAGAAGCTTTGGTGCTGTGATTCTTTTTTGCTGTGTGAAAAAGTCAGCCTGGAGGTGGGGAAGCCCCAGTGATGACGGAAATAAATAAGTAAACTCACGAGCATAACAGATAAATAATGCTGTTACTATGGGTAAGCACACTACAAAGTTGCCCCACAATGTTGGAAGGTCAGTACAGGAGGAATCCAGACCCTGAATTAAGCAGACTGTAGACAGACAAAGCAGCAGTTGTCACCTGACTTTGATGACTGATCCTGGGAGAGGAACATCAGGTTGAGGGAGTGGGAAGAGGAAAACGAATGATCACAGAAAGAATTCATCATAGAGGTCAGCCAGGAAGCCAGACTGCCCAGTTGCTAGCCACACACATTTCCCACCAGCCCTGGCCCAGGACGGCTCTGCTCATAGGTTTCCTAACAGACTCTGACCGAAGTCAGCATTGGCTGACTTGCAAGGCAGGCCCGAGCTTTAACAGCAGAGCTAATGGGAATTTGGCCCTGCCCCCAGGCGGGTAGAGAAACCGGCTGCTGGCTCTTGTAAAAATGCTTGGTCCAGGCCGGCTTTTCCACAAAGAGAAATTCACTACCACCCTGAAGAAATGCCATCGCCTGTTCCGGGTGCCAAACTCGAGGAAAATCAAGTCGTGAGACACTCCTCTGCCTGGGTGAAATGACAGATAGCAAAAGAGCTTTCAGTTTCCTCTACCCCCAAAAAGTCTGCCAGAGATATAAATATTTAAAAACAGGAGCTAGACTGAGAGGGTTAGCTTTCACTGTGTCTCCTCTGGCGAGCTTTCGACCCACCCACCAGATCGCGTTTTATTCTGTGTAATGGAATGGCAGTTCTGGGTCGCGCATCCCAACTTTTGACACGTTGCATGGAAAAAAAAAAATGACTGTGACCCTTGCAAACTATTTTTATAGTCTTAAGCAGATCCAGATCCAGGCTGTGAATGCCAGATTGAACATAGCTAGGAGAGTGTTTTACCCCCTACTGTTCTCCTGCTAAGCAGTCCTCTCTCTGGTCTTCGTCCAGTCGGATGACTCTTAGTACACAGGACTGATTTATTGCTAAACAAAGTACCAGTCTATTAACATGGACAGTCAGGATTACATGTGTTTCAGGCTAGCCTCTGTAACTGTAGACCCATGAGACAATTTGAGATTCTTCAATCTCTTTTCCAAATGAAGAAGTGGGTGTCAACTTTTATGAAATTAAATGGGTTTGAATCATCAGAGATGACCTTCATGATTTAGGTCTTCATAATTTTAGGTGGATTAGAGGAATCTAATGAAGATTTTGAAACAAGCTTTGGGCTCAAATTCTCATCATATAAATCCACTGGAAAAATTCCGTAACTTTAAAGCCCAGTTAATCCCATCTCTAGTGCCCACCCTCCTTGGACTTAAATTTGTTTTCTCTTTCTACTTTCTTCTTAAAATGACAGTAACAACAATTCACTGGGCAGATTTCCTGATTATTATTTTGTCAGATTCTGCAGTTCTTTGGTTCTCCCCCTTCATTTTACATTTTTTGTTCTAAATTTCTCTGTTTTCAGAGTTCATTTTAATATGAGTTAGGGCTCACAAGAGTTAATAGGAGGGGGGAGAGGAACCCACTTGTTTTAAGCCTGGAGCCTGTCACCTTTTCTTGGCAATTACACTGCTAATGGCTGGGTCCCAAGCAAAGTGGCAAAGAATATCTCTTCTCACGTTCCCAACTCACAGTGCATTCCCAAATACCAGATGGTGTTTTTGGAATCCATTTCACTATGTTTGATATGACAATACTTTTGTATAATGTTAAATTATATATAACTATTGCAAATAGCTGAGATCAGAACAACCAAGAAGCGGAAAATTAGACACAAGAAGGAAAGATAGAAACTAAAGACTGTAGACTTTCATCTGCCCCCATTGTGTCCTGTTTTTCTTGGATTCTCTTTTAATCTGAAGAGGATTGGCAGGAGGGGGCTGGGAGTGGAGTGGTGGATGGTGGCTGGAGAAGCCTGGGGGATGGGGAGGAGAAAGTATTGCTGCTGTGTTGTTGTAATGAAATTACATCAAATAGGGATCCTCTCCCTGCTAGAGTTTGGTACACATCATGAAAAACTTGCCAGACGCCTGAGAGCAGCAACGTCTCATTTCAATGGTCCAAATCCTCAAAATAGGTTTACCGGAGAAGAGACTGGTAAACCCTGTATTCACTCCCTTTGGAAAATGCATGTGCTTTTATTCTTAGGAAGGTACAAGTAAATAAAAGATCAGATCTCAAAACCTTAGTCATTGCCTTAGGGACCATTTAGAAGAACAGAAGAAAGAAAACTAATGTAGATTCTAAAACACAAAGGAATTCAACAGGAACAGTTGAGAGGTTTTTCTTGGTTTGGTGACACATGAATAAGTTGATTTGATTTTTTTTTAAAAAACAGTAGGTGGACCTGGAGGGAGGGGAGGGAGCATACAAGAGTTCACCTTTGAAAAATGTGTGTAACACCAATGGAGCTGTATTCCTACCCCAGATGGCCAAAAGAGGTAAACATATCACTTTGATTTTAATTTTCTGGCTATTTGACAATAGGCAACCTCTGGTCCTCTTTCTCCCACCTTCACACAGGCCTTATCTCCACATTGCAGGACTTATTGATTTCAGCCCGGGAGTGAATGCATTACAGTCAAGTGATAAATGGCTTAAACTTCTCCTTAAATGAAAAGCCTGGACACCTCCTCCAATGTGCTTTTTGAATGGAGGGTGGGCAGGACCACTTCCAAACCGCCTGTGAGAGATTCTTTCAGCCAGTTGATTCCTTCTCCACCAACTACATTACTATCAGAGCCAATCCTCATAACCAAAGGTGCACTCTATTCTTGGCCACTCTGGTGACGTCCTTTTTGACAACCCCCCAGTCCTTGTGCCTCCAGCCTGCCCCTTGTCCTCTCAATAGCCACCCCTCCCCCACTTCCTTCTTCCTCCAGCCTATAGCCCAACCATTCTCCCCTAGAAAGCTCCTACAGCTCCAGTGACTACTACATAATTAACAATAACTTGTAGTAATGCAATTTAAGAATCCTTTTAATGGGCAGCGATGGTAGAATGTATAGCCCATCTTTCTTTGTCATCTGAGAAAAGCGGCCCCATGCAGAGCTGCTGGTTGCTGAGTGACGCTTTGTTGTCTGCACCAGACACAGTACCAGCTGCACTGGCAGGTAGCCTAAGTGCAAGGAGATAGCTGCCAAACTATGCTATACAGAGAGCTGTGCCAGAGCTTTGCGTGCAATGACCTTTGACCCTCAAGCCAGCATGGATCCCATATTCATCCCTTCCAGACAATTGCATCTTTCATTCCACCACAAACTATGATTAGAAAGGGGTCATTTGTGATCAGGGTTGAATCTCAGCTTATAAATTCCCAGCAATGGAGTTATGGCGTTTTTCTTCCGTTTTTAATGGTGACAATATTTCCCTTAGTCTGTGGTAGGGAGAGATAAGTAGTTAGACAAGGGGAAATTATAAGAGCAAAAACAGTAGTCCTGCCAGTGGTTTGGGGGCAGGGATTCGGGGGAAAATGTAGACAAGAACTATCTGGCATTTAAAAAGTCAAACAGAAATTGAACTCTCACCTGATCATGGGGAAAGCTGCCCACAAGGAGACCAAAGGGATTGCGCATTTTTAAGGAAATTGCTAACCTACTCAACACTGCGACAGAATACTTCTTTCACTCCACCAGAAAGCTTTTGTCTGGTCAACTTAGATTAATGAGAAACTAACAGCTTGTATTTGAATATGTCCTAGCAAGTTCACTTTTGTTTCTTTTTGAAAAAACCTCAGCAATCTTTGGGAAACAGCTTTTATTTTGTATCATAAAGCCATCAGACAACAGGACCTACTATGGAAAGCAGCCCAAAGGCTCAAGTAAGGGCCACCTCAAAGTCACAGTAGCCTTTCTGAAATGAGCTTCTGGTCATCTTGTTCAGTGAGCAGAGAAATCAGTCATCAGTTTTACATACCTATCACAGTAGCATACCAAAAATGCTCCCTGGAAACCTTTTCACAGCAGCTAGAAAATAATGAACCAGAGTTTCAAATTCTACAATTTTCTGAAAAAAAAAAAAAAAAAAAGACATCTATGGTTTATATAAAGGCACACTTTGAGAACTTTTCCCATGTCAGGGACATTCTGGGACAGTCCTTCTTTCATCTGTCTCCCTCTCTCGAATTTCCTTCCAAGTGAAGAGCTGATACCTGTAGGCCTGCCCAGAGGAGCTGCTCTGGTCTTTAGGCTTCCCGGTGAAGCTGTCTGTTCTTTATTATTATTTTAAAAATTATTTATTTATTTTCCCTTTTGTTGCCCTTGTTGTTTCATTGTTGTTGTTGTTGTTGGATAGGACAGAGAGAAATGGAGAGAAGAGGGGAAGACAGAGGGGGAGAGAAAGACAGACACCTGCAGACCTGCTTCACCTCCTGTGAGGTGACTCCCCTGCAGGCGGGGAGCCGGGGCTCGAACTTGGATCCTTATGCTGGTCCTTGCGCTTTGTGCCATGTGAGCTTAACCCGCTGTGCTTAATCCATTGCGATAAGGCCCAGCCCCCCACCCCCTCGTCTATCTGTTCTTTATTTTTACTCTGTATGGAGCTAATGGCATTTGCAATTGATTAACCCCAAGTCTGGAGAAGTGATCCAGTCTAGGATTACAGCTGGCAAGGCGAAGACAACTTGTACTTATTAAGCACGTCAGACAGCAACAAGTGTTTGCCCGTAAAAGTAGAGGCCCAGAGAAAGGTGCTTATTGGAAATCTCCTTCACCGAGGCTGTGTCTAGTGTCTGAATTGCTGCCTTGGATCCTCAGCAAAGCTCGCTTGGTTAGTGTGCTTCCTTTGCCATACATGCAATCCAGGTTCAAATCAGGCTTCTACCACCTTGAAGGTCAATTTTATACTATGGTGACTTTCTTTCTCTCAAAAATCCAGAGTGATGATCACCGATAACAGCCAAAAACAACAACAAAAACTGTTGTCTAGATGACAAATGAAACCAAGAACCTGAATCTTCTAGAAAAGAAATCTTTGAGACAAAGAGGTTTTGCTCTGTGGAGAGGCAACAGTGTGACAAATTGTAGACTCTGGAGCTAGGCTTTGTTGATGAGAATCCTGGCTTCCCAACTGGCTGGTTGTATGATTCTGAACAAGGTGCTGAACTTCGCTGGGCCTCAGATTCCCCCATAACCAAATTTGAATAATCATGGTCAGAAAGGAATTATAATGAAGACTAAATGACTTCATATTTGTAAAGTACTTTCGAATAGTACTCATCTCTGTCATAATCTTATGGCTTTCCTTAAGGATTTTACTTTTCAGAAAACTTTATACATGTATCTATTTTCTGTCAGACATTGCTTTTTTTTTTTTTGTCTCCAGGGTTATCAATCGTTGTTGTTGTTATTATTATTGTTGTCATTGTTGTTGGATAGGACAGAGAGAAATGGAGGGAGGAGGAGAAGACAGAGAGGGGAAGAGAAAGATAGACACCTGCAGACCTGCTTCACCGCCTGTGAAACGACCCCCACCCCCACCCCCAGATGGGGAGCCTGGGGCTCAAACCCGGATCCTGATGCGGCTCCTTGTGCTTCACATCATGTGCGAGGAATTCGCTGTGCTACCGCCCTGTCCCTAGTCATTGCTTTTATTTGTAATGTATTTAAAAAGACTAGGCACTACATCAGCTACTAAACCAGACAAGACAAAAGTACAGGTGTCCTGGTTTTCTTTTGCACTAAAAAAAAAAAAAAATTACAAAGCTAACTGTTGTATTTAAAATGGTTGAGAGAGCAAATAAAAGACAGGGTTATTTCTTATTGTTCTGTATCAGACGGTAAAGGTTGCTGTTGAATTTTCTGAGGGAAAGTTTCCACATATGGTATATCTAGTGCATGAAATGTGGCAGTTGGATTCCTGCGTGTTTTTTTTTAATTGTCATATAAACAAATAATTCCAAACATATTTCTTCTTCATGGATTTGTTTCTATTTTACAAATTGTTTCAGGCATCAATAAACAGGATTACACAAATGTGCATACAACTGCAAAACTCATTTAGTTTAGCAAGTGCTTCTCACATATTCATTTACTCCACAATGCTACTTTCAAGTCATGTCAACATTACTCCATTCTGCCTCATGACTAATACAGTGTTACTTAAACCCATTTCACATGTTACATCCAAGGAATACCACCAACCTTTTTGGCTTTATACTACCTGGTTTCTAATTAAAATCAACTTGAGAAAGAGGCTTTCTGCAGAAGTGTAGATTTTTGGGGTCTTCAGCAAGAATTTACAACATAAGATTACTACTCTGAATGTCTATTATGGAAAATAAAAACCAGCAAAAAGTGAAAAAACACATTAGACCAATTAAGAGACTGTGAGTGAAAGGCATATGAGTAACCAATAGTGGGGCATTTTCATTGCCCATGCCTTTTACAAAGTCAGATGAAAAGAAATTTTTCATGTGTAAAGTAAGAGGCCAGTTTCAAAATATTCAAAGTCAAATCCATAATATCCATGAATGATAGAACAGAGTAAATAGACAAACTGAATCCTCTCATTCTCGGCACAGGAACAAGAGAATCTGTTATTTTGTGTGTTGAGTGAGAGATTTTTAAACGTGCAACCACCCTAACCATGGCAGATAGGCAAACAATACCCGTTATTCACTCAATGTTCTTGAGCTAAAAAAAGGCAAATGATAACAACATATGCTCTAAATGTGACCCAAGCATTTTAGCTTAAAGGCAAAATAAGATAAAAGTCAGCATTGCACACAGAGTTTAAACAGAAACATACGTATCTATACACTTTCTTTCCCTCTCCATATGTCCCCTGTGGTGGAAATTACAATGCTGTACATCACACCTTTCACTCAAGGATCTGAAGTTCCTCTCGGAGTGAACACAAACTCATACATAAGCTCTGAGAAGCAGGTGGCAAGTATTATTATTTCCATTTTACAAATAGAGACACTTAGATTTCCTGACTTCTAGTTGCTTGAACTCAAGTCAATTGGTGCTCTTTGTGGGAAGAGATGTGTTCTCACTCCCTTCCCCCCAAAATATATTATTCTAGTGACATTATAGGTGAAATATAGGCCTACAGATGCTAAAGTTTCAATAATGTCTGCAAAATGATTTGCCTATCATTCATGAACTTTTTTTTTCATTTTTTGAAACTGTCTAATACAGTTGTAGACACTAAGATGAATGGTTTCAAGCTTTCATGTTTCTTTAAAGTAGATCCTGGAACACTAACAAAGAAAACTCACAAGCCAAGAAAGTGAGTTCCTGAATTCAATGTATTTAGCACCAAAAGTTAAAAAACAAAGAAACGGGGTCGGGCGGTGGCGCAGTGGGTTAAGCGCATGTGGCGCAAAGCGCAGAGACTGGAGTAAGGATGCCGGTTCGAGCCCCCGGCTCCCCACCTGCCGGGGAGTCGCTTCACTGGCGGTGAAGCAGGTCTGCAGGTGTCTATCTTTCTCTCCCCTTCTCTGTCTTCCCCTCCTCTCTCCATTTCTCTCTGTCCTATCCAACAACGAATTGTGTCAACAAGGGCAATAATAATAACCACAACGAAGCTACAACAAGGGCAACAAAAGGGGGGGAAAAATGGCCTCCAGGAGCGGTGGATTCATGGTGCAGGCACCGAGCCCAGCAATAACCCTGGAGGAGGGAAAAAAAAAAATACAAAGAAACAAACAAAACCAAAAAACTAGATGACTTAGAACTGAAATGGACAATTGATCCAAACTCATGAGCTGTCTTTGAGTAAGTCTACTTGGACGTCTTTTGGAAGCAGCTAAAACTCAAAATCCAATACAAATAGGTCTGTTTTGTAGTCCAGATATCCCGGATGAAGTTTCAGTGTTAAGTTCTCAGCTGATAAATTTTAACCTATGCATAATTTTTTAGGCACCTCAGACCCAGTCAGCACATACAGAATGTCTTCCGCAACTGAAAGCATCCCTCTGAAGTCAGTTAGCTCTTCCCAGCTTGGGGATTTCCTCAAGAATCATTAACTTCCTGTCAGGTTCATGTCCTCTGAAGTAGGCCTTCAGTTTGTTCTGTCTTTTTGTAAGTGGCAGTTTTTCTGAATCAGACACAACGAGTTGTCAGGAAAAAAAGTTTATGGAAATTATAATAATTGCTTTGCTTTTCCAATCAATGTGTCTAAGAGAAAAATGTTAATTTTTCTGCAAACACATTTGCAAAGATATACATGAGGACATATTATTCTTATATTCCTGATGAAACTCAGCACAGGGTAAAATATATAGAGACAGTTGGTGGGGCTCTGAAAATCATGAGTTATTATTATTATTTTATATTTTGGTAGGAACACATATTGCTATACAGGAGGGAGGCATGGACTAATTCTTCTCCCATAGTTCTCCCCAATCCTTTCATCCCCTAAGCAAAACCTTCAAAACCAATACAGGAATAAGAGAATTTGTCTAATAGTAATAACTCAGATTTCGAGTGTTTATAATGTAGTAGGTACTATATTAAACATGATAATAAATTCACAACCTGTAAAAACTTGAGAAAAAAAATAACAGAAACTACAGAGTTGACTTAAAAATTTTCACAGTAATACAGGAAATGATTTTGGATACTAGGCCTGTCTTCAAAATTATAGTCTTAACAATTTCTTACTCTGTGTAAGGACAAAATATTATTTATATGGATTATTTTTGTTTTTTAACAATATAGACAAGTTTTAAAAAATATTTATTTTCCCTTTTGTTGCCCTTGTTTTGTTGTTGTAGTTATTGATATTGTCGTTGTTGGATAGGACAGAGAGAAATGGAGAGAAGAGGGGAAGACAGAGGGGGAGAGAAAGAAAGACAGCTACAGACCAGCTTCACCACCTGTGAAGTGACTGCCCTACAGGTGGGGAGCCAGGGGCTCGAACTGGGATCCTTATGCTGGTCCTTGCGCTTTGTGCCACCTGCGCTTAACCCACTGCGATACTGTCCGACTCTCTTATATGGACTATTATGGTATGATTTAAATAGGTAGAAAGTGAGATAACAAATAAGAGAGTCATAAAATCATTTCTTCTTGAAAAGCTGCTATGTCACATAACTATGCATGACACACAGGAGCTACATCTCAACTTTACTCTGCTGAACTGATCTTGTTTGATTCAACTTCTGCCAAACTTTTAAGGGGATAAATCATAGTAGCTTTTGCATCCTAAGTAGGGCAAAGCCGGTTACAAATACACATAAGAGAAAAATACATGGAAGGAACTAATGAAAATGATTCTTGAAGACACATTGACTCATCAATAGATTTTTTGTGACCACTTTGAAAATTGTGGCTAATTTTCCTAGTTGTAGATCAAGTCTCTCTGGTCCTCTATTCTATGTCATAAAAATGCATTGGTATCAGCCTGTGTACCATAATCAGAACCACAAATAACAGGGCATGGAAAGAGCTGACACTTGGGGAAGGCATGTTAGAAAGGAGGAATTCATTTAGAAGAAGAGAAGATGTAACATCAAATAACTGGAATTCTAGAGAAGAGGCGAGGTCCTTATTCAGAAGATATCCTCAATAAACACAATAAACACAGAAAAATAATGCCAATATCACTAATTTAGTGATATCAATATATAATCACAGTACATTAGGATACCCTCTTAGCATCACTGAAATAGCTCAGCTGCAAAAATGTTAGACTGAAGATACCCTCTTTTGCCTATCTTGATAATAATTATACAAATGACAAACTTAACAGAAAGCAATAAGTATTGGTAAGGATGTGCATTGTAATTCAGACTGTAACACTGTGGAAGAAAAAAAAATTACATATGGGATTACCCCATGATGCTGCAATTCCACTTTCAGATATACATCCAAACAAATCGAAAGGCAGGGCTTTGACAAAAGATACAAACAGTTCAAGCATGTACTTATAGATAAAGAATAAGCAAAGTGTGATATAGGCATAAAATGGAACATAATTCAATCTCAAAATGAAAGAAATTCTTGACATATGCTTTAATAAAAATTAACCTTGAAAATATTGTGGTAAGTGAAACAAAGTCCAAAAAAGAAAACTATGATCCCACTTAGTGGAAGTATCTAGAACAAGAATTGTATAGACATAGACAATCCAATGACTTGAAAGTATGAGGAGGGAAGAGTAGGGTATTGTTATTCTATGAGTATGACTGGTTGAGTGCATTCCTTGCATACATGAGGTGTCATATGTACCCTCTCTCTCATGTGAATCTCACTCTATTTGACACAGACTACATCTGTCATGGTTATAAAATTTTAGATGAAAAGTCTTAGAAATGACCGATGGTGATGGTTTCCCAATGATGTCAATGCATCTGCTGTCACTGACCTGCACACTTAAAGAGCAGCTGAACCAGTACATTTTATGTTCTGTACATTTTGCCACAATAAAAAGGGACATTATTAAAGGTTAGTGAGTTATGAGTTAAAAGTATGGAATAAAAGTTTGGAACAGGTCTAATCTTTCATGATGCTTCCACAGATTCCCTGTGCCCACCATAGTCACAGTGTGGTTGGTGAGAGTGCTTATGGCTCCTCAGCAAACTCCCAGGGATGGGGAAGTAGATGGCAGGTGTGTAGCCCCAAGTGTATGGTGTTTCCTGAGCCTGTTGATAGGTTCCACCATCTGGCACACAGGGCTGAGAGTTCCCAATCTCTGCTTTGAACACCTTTTGAATTAGAGTGGGTCTGGGGAAGCTGAACACACAGTTTCTGAGTTAGAGAGCTGCTTCTCTTTCACTGTTGCCTTTGGCTTTTAACATCATTTCCGTGCCAGAGAGAGCAATACCTTTCATCCCAGGTTGACTTAAAGAACAACACCTTTAGGCTAGTTCCTCCCTAGCTACGAGGACATTAATATAGGATATCAGAATCAGATGTCTAGTGATTTTTTTTTTCTTGAAGATATAGACTAGCTCCTGCCATGGTAATGGTATTCTATATACTTGTTTTGAAATTCAGAGAACTTAGAAATCTAGAGCAAAGTTTCAGAGTTGATTTTGGGTTGATTCAGAGCCTAAATTTTTATATGGATTAAACATATCTGTAATTGTGTGTTGGGGTAGAAGTTAACAGATTTTAATAATCAACTTATAATATATATATATATATATCAAATCACTACATTGTCCACCAAAAACTATTATAGTGTGTGTGTGTGTGTGTGTTTTAACCAAAGTGCTGCTTATTTGTGGCTTTTGCTGGGGACAGAACCTGGAATTTTACAGCCTACCTTATATTATGCTATGTGTCAATTATACTGCAATAAGATGGAAAATAATTTATATGGATAATGATATCAATCTCCTCCTGCCTGTATTATTTGTAATGTTTTACAGCACTGCCTTCATATCCTCTAAATTCATCCAGATAAACCTACAGAGATGGCTTGGCTAAACATGGTACAGTGTGCATATAGGGAATTTGTCAAATGCTCCTCAAGACCAGGGCCCCTGCCTTGTTTTCTACAGCATCCTTAGTATGTGACCTTTCACTACAAATAGGAACATAACACACTCTCCCCAAGTTCTTGCTGAGTGACTTAGTGAATTGATAAGAAGCTTATAGTAATTGCTTAGGGTTCTATAGTAATAAGAGGAGGGCTAGAATTCCTTTGGATTTCTCTTCCTAGAAGAACATCCTGATATAAACAGATTTTTTTTTTCCTGTGCCAAATTCCTTCTGGAGAAACTGTGCACTTGTAAGGTTAAATACATTTTAGCCAACCAGCCACTAACTTGGTAGACTGAATGCCTCAGTGGTTTCCCCTTAAGTAAAAGATGTACATCTTGATTGAATGCTGGCAAAGTAATGTGTTCCTGTCCGACCCCTTCTGTGCTACCCTGCACCTCACAGTCTCTCACCTTATACTGAGTTTTCTGCTTGCCTGGCTTTGGTCACTCTTTGCTGTCCATGTCAGCTAATTCCTTGATTCCATGCAGGGCTTTAAGACTAGCTGCTATGGGCCAGACTTCCTGTATCATGTGGTTTTCTATCTCTATCTTATCAGGCAACCCCACTCCTGTTCCATCCTTCCAGACCTCTCTGCTGGATCCTGAACCTTTAGTAGCTGGGTACCTCCTGGCCCCTCTATCTGCACCCCCCCCCCCCCAGCAAACTGCTTCTCTCATTCCCTTCTCTCTATCACAACCTGCTCTGTTTCCTATTAGAGGAGCATGCATTTTAAATGTCTCAGTAGCTTCTGTCTTTGCAGTTACAGTTCCTCTGCTCCCCCCATCCTTCCCCTTTCTAAGTCAGACACTGGAGTAAGGAGCATCAATTTACAGTTTCTGGCTAGATACCAGATGTGCTGGGTGGAAGCAAATTGTCACAGAAAAATGTTTGTAACATTAGATAGAGATCAAGGCTAAAGTGGCAAGGATGGAAAGGAACAGAAAAGAGTTACAGTCATTAATAATATCATAATTAATAGATGTCCCATGCCATCTCTCTCTCTCCCTCTCTCTCTCTGACTCTCTCTTTTTAGTTGAAAGTGGTTATAAAGTTTCTGGGATCTCCATCCTATCTTGGTGCACTGCAATCATGTAAGGAGCTGGGAAGGAATTTTTATTGGATAATGGTAAAAAGTTGTAGGTGATATTTCAAAGAGAAACCTGTTTCAATAAGAAGTTGCCATAGACTGTAAAGGATGAAGGCCGGAAGGGACTATTGAAATAATTTAGCCTTAGCCTCTTAATTTTATGACAACTTCAAAAAGAAAGTAACTTGCTCAAAGTCACATAGGAAGATGAAGAACAATAGCTTACTATGAAATTCATCTTGGAGCACTGCAAATCACGACAGCACATTAAACACAATGAAATTTAGTAGTCAGTGAAAACGTTTAACTTGGGCAAGCAAGACAGCTTTCTTGGATAGTGCTCTTGCTTTGCCATGAGCAAGATCCACCATTGAACTTGCCTTCACCATGCTGAAGCCCCAGTGTCCACAAGAAAAACAAACAAACAAACAAAAAAACCCAAAAAAACTTAACTCTGGTTGGTTAAGCATAAGCCTAAGCTCTGGATAATGATGAATCAGTGTTCTATAAAATATTCATTTATAAAATTGTCTTAGTATAATAAGGATTAGCATTATCTTTATTTATTTAAAAATTTTTAAAAATTATCTTCACTTAGTTATCACAAACAGATAGCCAGAAATCAAGGGAAAGAGGGCGATAGAGGGAGAGAGAAGTAGACACCTGCAGCACTTTTTACCACGAACAAAGCTTCCCCGCTGCAGGACCTGGGTCCTTGTGCATTGTAACATGTGTGCCCAACCACCCAGCGCTCATTTAAACTTTTCACCATTTTCAGCTCATCTTGGACAGAGCTTGAAGAAATCATGTTAAGTGAGATAAGTCAGAAACAGAAGGCTGAATATGGGATGATCTCAGTCACAGGCAGAAGTTGAAAAACAAGACCAGAAGAGAAAACACAAGTAGAACCTGAACTGGAATTGTTGTATTGCACCAAAGTAAAAGAAGTTGAAAAACAAGACCAGAAGAGAAAACACAAGTAGAACCTGAACTGGAATTGTTGTATTGCACCAAAGTAAAAGACTCTGGGGTGGGTGGTGGGGAGAGTATAGGTCTAAAAAGAATGACAGAGGACCTAGTGGGGGTTGTATTGTTAATATGGAAAACTGGGAAATGTTATGCATGTACAAACGATTGTATTTACTGTTGAATGTAAAACATTAAAAAATTAAAAATAAATAAACACATTACAAAAAAAACCCACTTGTTCTCATTCATACTCAAACTTATCACAGGCACTTAATACGTGAGTGAATAAAAGAAGGAATAAATATGTGATTACTTGGTTCATCACTGTGCCACAGCATACAATATATAGAGAGTTTGGTGCTAGAAAGAAAAGTTAGACACCTATCCAAAAATATTTGTGTATACCTATGTTCATAGCAGCACAATTTGTAATAGCCAAAACCTGGAAGCAACCCAGGTGTCCAACAACAGATGAGTGGCTGAGCAAGTTGTGTTTTGTATATACAAAGGAATACTACGCAGCTATTAAAAATGGTGATTTCACCATTTCCAGCCCATCTTGGATGGAGCTTGAAGGAATCATGTTAAGTGAGATAACTCAGAAACAGAAGGATGAATATGGGATGATCTCACTCACAGGCAGAAGTTGAAAAACAAGATCAGAAGAGAAAACACAAAGCAGAACTTGGACTGGAGTGGGTGTATTGCAGCAAAGTAAAAGACTCTGGGGTGGCAGGAAGGGTTCAGGTCCTGGAACATGGTGGCAGAGGACCTAGTGGGGGTTATATTGTTATGTGGAAAACCGGGAAATGTTATGCATATACAAACTATTGTATTTACTGTTGACTGTAAAACATTAATCCCCCAATGAGGAAGTTAAAAAAAAAAAAGAAAGAAAGAAAGAAAAAAGAGAACAGTAATCTGAGTAAATGAGAGATCAAATCCCTTTTACTAATTTTGTGAAACTTATTTAAAAGTAGTTTATTATTGATTCTAACTAATCCGTAGGACCTGTTATAACTTGGAGATGCATTCCAAGCAAAATAAACAGAAGACTCGTGAACTAAATTGAGAGGAAATACACTTTTGACTTTTGCTTTCTAATTACTGTAATACGATAATTGATTAGTCGAAGAACTTAGGATCAGCGTGTTTGCTCAGAGGTGTTACTTGCTCCATCAAAATTAACTGGGAATAGATTTCAAAACATATCTGTTTGGCTCCCAGCCCATATAGATGTAGAGCTGTAGGGCATAGGTGAAGGGAAACTCCCAACTCCCAGTTGTCCTGATAACCTCGTTTTAGGAGCCCTTTTTTTCTTTTTCTTTTCTTTCTTTCTTTCTTTTTTTTTTTTTGGTGGTGGTGGTGGGGGCTGTTCTTCAGCTTAGCTGCAGATAAAAGATCATGAGACCTGGTAACATCTTGGATGTAACTTTCCAACATGTGACAAATTGATTAACACCTTGAAGCCTGGTGGGTTTGGTCTGGTAAATGGAGATAATAATATCTACATTTGAAAGAATGTTTTTGAAAAAATCAGGCTGGTGCCTGTCAATATTGTAGCTCTCAATAAACCCTTCCTGCCTCTAAATTTAATCATGTATCGCTATTAACATACAATCAGAGCAATGGCTGTGAGCTCGGTGAAACTTTAATCCTTAAAGATTTAGCAATGGGGAGAGAGAACTCAAAGTGAAACATGGAATGGACACGGTGTATTGTGCCAAAGCAAAGGACTCTGGGAAGGGAAGTGGAGGGAAGGGAGGAATAAAGCTAAGAGGTCTGGTGCATAATGAAACTGTATGTATATGTCAATGATTGCAGTGTAAAGCATTAACCCCTTAAAAAATAGGCAGAAAAAAAAAAGATTTAGCAAAAGGTCCTGTTGAGGCAACAAAGTAATGATATTATATATTACTAGTACACTTAGCCTTCAGAGTGGAAACTGGAAGGGTTTACTCTCAGTAAAGTAGAAAGCAAAATCAGGTGGATCAATTTTTCTCCAAAAATTGTTGATATACTAAGTTATTTGGACATAGTGACAAGTGCACAGAGGACCAACCGAATATAACAATTTGGCTTAGGAGAAGCAAAATATCTTTTCATATTAAAGTTACACATATGTAAGTACAGGATTCTTGTTTTAAGGGAAACCAAATTTTCAGGGGAGATAGTATAGTGGTTATAGAAAGAAACTTCTGTACCATAGTTTCCCAGGGCCCTGGTTCAATTCCAGGCACCAGCTTAAGGCAAACCAAGTTTTCAAAGGTAAAACAGGGTGGGGATAGATAGCAAAATTGTAATGCAGAAAGACTCTCATGCCCGAGGCTCCAAAGTCCCACCATAAAGCAGACCTGAGCAGTGCTCTGGTTAAAAACAAACAAACAAAAAATGGTAAAAATATGTTATTATTGGTCATTTCGGCTTCATAATTATTTCCTTTTTAATATATTTCAATTTATTTATTTATTTATTTATTTTAGATTCTTTTAAATCTTTATTGGCTAGAGACAGCTAGACATGGAGAGTGAGGGGGAGATAGAGAGGGAGAGAGAGAGAGAGAGAGACCTGAAGCCCTGCTTCACTGTTCGCAAAGCTTTCCCCCTGCAGGTGGAGACTGGGGACTCAAACCCGGGTCCTTGTGCATTATAACATGTGCACTCAACCAGGTATAACACCACCCTGCCCCAGTCTCAATTGAAGCAAGGCTGCAGGTGTCTCTCTGTATCTCTTCCTCTTTTTTTTTCCTCCAGAGTTACCGCTATGAATCCACTGCTCCTGGAGGCTGTTTTTTCCCTTTTGTTGTTTATCATTATTATTGTTGTTGTTAATGCTGTCGTTGTTGTTGGATAGAACAGAGAGAAATCAAGAGAGGAGGGGAAGACAGAGAGGAGGAGAGAAAGATAGACACCTGCAGTCCTGCTTCACCACTTGTGAAGTGACCCCCTTGCAGGTGGGGAGCCGGGGTTTCGAACCGGGATCCTTACTCTGGTCCTTGGGATTTATGCCACCTGTGCTTAACCCGCTGCGCTACAGCTTGCCCTGCTCCCCCACCTTCCTCTTTTTAGTCTCACTAAATGATGAATTAATTCCAGCTGCAATTATTGCCATAACCATAATCCAAACTTGAGCAGAGTCCTCAGTGTTACTCAAACCCCAGCCTAGACTTTAACTCTAACACCAGCCTGGACTAGTCATCTGGGATTTCTCTACTGTGACACCTATGGCTCTTAGGAAGGTGTTGTGGGAAGTCCAACCTGCTGAGACTGAGCTCATTTCCAAGTGTAGAAGTGCTCATGCATACACAACAGCTAGTGGGTTATAAGGACCTGTGGTTTCTCCAGGATGAAAGAAGCCTAGCTAGCCACACCTCTTATTTGTTATCTCCACATACACAGTAAGCTATTAGTTTCTTTAGAGAAGTACTAGAAAATGAACATATAGGTGGTCTATCTGAACTAAATGAATGCTAATTCTTCTTTCTTTTTTAAAACTTTTAAAAAATTTATTTATTTTCCCTTTTGTTGCCCTTTTTATTGTTGTTGTACTTATAATTGTTGTTATTGATGTCGTCGTCGTTAGATGGGAGAGAAATGGAGAGAGGAGGGAAAGACAGAGAGGGGGAGAGAAAGACACTTACAGACCTGCTTCACCAACTATGAAGTTACACCCCTGCAGGGAGGGAGTCAGGGGCTCCAACTGGGATCCTTACGCCAGTCCTTGCACTTTGTGCCACCTGTGCTTAACCTGCTGCACTACAGCCCAACCCTCTCTTTTCATATTTTTTATGATTTTGTTTATTGAGATTAAAGTCATCTTCTCAAATATCTTTAATTGTTCTTTTTCCCCTCCCCCACCCTCTTCTTCTCCTCATTATTTTTTTATAACTTGGTAGAAAATCATTTAATGAGTCATTTGTATTCTGAATAATATTAAGTAATTCAGAGAAAAGGTGAAATGAATATAATCATATGCAGCAAAGTCAAAATGCTGAAATATTAATATGTATATTGTCCTTGAAATTGCTTTTATAAATGTATAAAATATTTTTTTCATGGGGGAAAAAGTGTAAATGGTAATCTATAATACAAGATATAATTTATGAGTAAGCAAACTAAATCATAAAAGTTTTATTTTATGAGCTTAAAATAAAAACAAATATGGTCAGTACTGAGAAAAGATCAAAAGGAAAATGAACAAACATGGAAAGATTCGTAAGATACATCAGTTATTGTTTTAATGTACACTTTGGTCATCACTTGAGTAATCTATCTCCTTACTTACAAGAGCCCAGAACTGAACCTGTGACTTTAGAGCCTCAGGCATGAGAGTCTATTTGCATAGCCATTATCCTATCTACTACCTCCCACTTTGTGACAACATTAAATTTAATGGTAATTTTTGGATTCCTTCCTTTGTTATTGTTTTAATGGCAGGGCTGCTTGTTTTGGCATTAAGCTGGATGGTTAACTATTCTTTGTTATCATTTCCTAGATTCACTGTAAGTGATTAGCAAGGAAGACTGGTACGATTTCCACTTTGGGAATTGATTGGTGTGCGTATACCTGTAAGATACAGTGAATTATTTATAAAGGTGGGATGCATTGGATCGACCTTCTCGTGATGCATCCCGTGAGTACCCATTCATTGGGGAAACTGATGATCCTTCCTAGCCGACTGAATCCACATGGATCCCAGTCACTTTCAAAGGCAGCAACAAGCAGCTCCTGACAGCTTTCAACCTGACGCTGTTGACTGGCTACGGAAGAAGGGCAAACGCTAGAAGAAGAATTTATAAAGGTTATATGAATGCTTTTAATGATGTCCTATTCTGATTACAGACATAAATTATTTAGTGACCTTATTTTATGATTACACTTATTTAAATTCTCCATATCACTTTTGACTGTCTAATTGGATGAACTGAAGTAGCTACTTCTTCCTTAAAACTGTATACAGGGGGCTGGGTGGTAGCACAGTAGGTTAAGTGCACATGGCGCAAAGCACAAGGACAGGAATAAGGATCCCGGTTCTAGCCCTGGACTCCCCACCTTCAGGGGGGTCGCTTTGCAAGCGGTGAAGCAGATCTGCAGGTGTCTTTCTCTCCCTGTCTTTCCCCTCCTCTCTTGATTTCTCTCTGTCCTATCCAGCAACAATAACAGTTATAAGAACAATAACAATAACAATAACAACCACAAGGGCAACAAAATGGAAAAATAGTCTCCAGGAGCAGTGGATTTATAGTGTTTTCACCAAGCCCCAGCAATAACCCTGGAGGAAAAAAAAAAAAAAAAAAAGAACTGTATACAAATTGTGGTCTTGTAAGTTTCTCCTAGTTCTTTTTTATTTATTAATTTTTATTACTGGATAGAGACAGAGAGAAATTGAGAGGAGGGGGAGACAGAGAGGGAGAGAGACGGAGAGATACCTGCAACACTGCTTCATTTATGAAGCTTTCCCCTTGCAGGTGGGGAGCAGGGGCTTGAACCTGGGCTCTTGCACACTGTAATGTGTGCACTTAACCAGGTGCCCCACCACCTGGCCCCTCTCCCAGTTCTTTTGAACCATTTTTCCTTTATTTTTATTTGATATTAGGTTTATTGATGCATATAGGGAGTGTACACTAACACAACTTTTTTGTCTTATTTTCTAGTTTATCATCACAAAGAATATCCAATTTTGCTTTATAACCTACTTTGACAGAAATTAGTATTGTCTCTCCTATTTTTAATTTCATTCTATTTAATGACTTTTTCCCCCTCCCTCCCTTCCTCCCTCCCTCCCTTTCTTTTATCCTTCCTTCCTTTGCTTCACTGCGGCTTCACTATTCCAGGATGACTTTTTTTAGGCTTTTTTTTTTTTCAGATGGAAACATAGAGACAGATGTACAGATAGAAAGACACCACAGCAGAGAACCTCAGTGAGGTGGAGGCCAGGCTCCATCCAACCTGGGCCCTGTCCAGGACACAGCAAGTACACCATCCCAGTAAGCTTTCTTGCAGGTCCCTTTCTTTCCTTTCCTTTTTTTTTTTTTTTCCCAAATAGGTTTTACTAATGGGGCCACACTTCAGAAAGTGTGACTGTTTCACCACCTGTGGCTTCCTGACATTCCTACTTAGTTGTTTTGTGGTAGTTACTCTACCTGAGTGAGTGTAGAGATATTAGTGACAAAAGGGGACGTGTAGCTTCATTTGTTGTAGAGTTTGTGATTTTGAGTCAGTAGAGAGACAATGTAAAACTGATAAAAGATCTTCCTACTAACTGCTATGTGTTTATGAATCTCTTATCGTGTTTTACTTTATTTGTGGAGTTTAACAGAGATGGAGAGTTGTATGGTTCCACTCTCTATCAAAAATGTGTAGTTTGTAGAACTTCCAGAATTGGTGGTGGGTAAAGTTTTAGTACCAGCTATTAGCATTAAAATTAAAAAAAATTTTTTTTGATGAGAGAAGAAAGTACAATAGGAAGTATTATAAAGTATTATACTTATTATAAAGTATAATAGGAAGTAGGTGAGGAGGGTCTCTAAGTCTAAGTAGACACTATGTCATTAGGAACTTTATGGTGTCTTTTTTTTAATATTTTATTTTTATTTATTTATTACCTTTTGTTGCCCTTGTTGTTTTATTGTTGTAGTTATTATTGTTGTTGTCATCATTGTTGGATAGGACAGAGAGAAATGGAGAGAGGAGGGGAAGACAGAGAGGAGGAGAGAAAGATAGACACCTGCAGACCTGCTTCACCGCCTGTGAAGCGACTCCCCTGCAGGTGGGGAGCCGGGGTTCGAACCGGGATCCTTATGCCGGTCCTTGTGCTTTGCGCCACCTGCGCTTAACCCGCTGTGCTACAGCCCGACTCCCAATGGTGTCTTTTTAGGTCTTTCTATTTGCTTGCTTCATATACTGACTCACTGCAGACTATTGTGTACTTCTGCTTTCAGGTATATATTTTACCCTAATTTATGGATCTATGTGGATACAATTTTTTTTTATAAATAGAGGAGAGGGAGAGAGATACAATGAGAGAAGGAGAGACACTATAATACTGCTCATGAAACATCACTTCTAATGGCATTCCCATGTAGAGGTTAAAGAATTGAAGCCAATGTGTACTCTACCAGGTCAACCCCCCCCCCCCATAAGCCTGTCCATATTTGAAAGAAATCAACCCTGGAAATGTACTGGAACATTTGCATTAGAGATTCCTAGTTAGAAGTCCACTTAAACAAGTCTCTAATTCTTTCTGTTGATTCAGCACTCAGAGGGTGCCTAACGGGGTTTATATATCACACTTTCCAGAACATCTTTAGTTTTTCAGCCTTGACCTTGGATTCCAGTGACACTTTGTGTTTATTATCTTTTATTTATTTTTGCCTCCAAGGTTATCGCTGGGGCTCATTACCTGCACTACAAATCCACTGCTTCTGGTGGCCATCTTTTTTCCACTGTTGTTGTTGGTGGTGTTGTTGGTGTTATTACTGTTGTTGTTGTTGCTGCTATTGTTGTTGTTGTTGTTGGATAGGACAGAGAGAAATTGAGAGAGGAGGGGAAGACAGAGAGTGGGAGAGAAAGAGAGACACCTGCAGACCTGCTTCACTTGAGAAGCGACCCATCAGCAGGTGAGGAGCCGGGGGCTTGAACCAGGATCCTTATGCGAGTCTGTGTGTTTGCTTAACCCAGTGTGCTACCATCTGGCCCCTGTGCTTATTATCTTCCGTGTGAAAAAAAATACTAACTGTTCATGGAAATTTAAGCACCAAACCTTAATGCAACAACATATTTAAATTAGGTAGTATAACCAGTTCATTCAATTTTGGATGAGAGTTACAGTTCTAGGTTACTAATATAGATTTCTGAACCCACCTTAAGTAAGTGAATAAATATTTCAGTTCCTAACCTGTAGGGTGAGACTACTTTATAGAACAGTTGGGGGGTCTCAAAGTAATATGAGCCAAAGTAGTCAGTAGAGGGTCTGGCTTGTAAATGTACTCTATGCTTGTTCATTATTATTATTATTATCTTTGAGATTATTATTGAAAACACTTTCATCGTTTCCTAATATAGCTTTCTCTTCTAGGAACAATATCTATAATAGTAGAGAGGACTTATTGTTATTTGATTTGATTTTACTTTTATGTAATACTGGGACTTCTTCCCCTGAGTCAATTTTCTTCATTCTAATACTTTAGAGAGAGGGAATAACTGGGAGATACAGAGAAGAAAGGAAAGATGAAGGAGAAGGGAGGGGGTGGAGAAGCTACAGTACCACTGCACATTGGTTGGAGCTACCCTAGTCATCTAGGGAGCTCCCACACAGTAGTTGGGTTGAAGTCAATGGCAATGGCCTTGTGCATGGTAGTAGACATGCCCTACTAGGTCAACTATTCCCTGGTTCCTTTTTCATGGTAATTTTTTGCTTATTCTTACCTGTGGTAATAAATATCGCATGAGTTAGTAGCACACAGGCTGTGGTTCTAGCTCTCAAAGAAATAAGAGGTTCCAAGAATTCGGTTGAGTGAAGAGTGTGAAACCGAGCTGAACATATGATCATTTCTTTGCTTATTTGAAATTCTGTTGCTAGACGCATGGTTTCTGCATAATGGGATGAGGCTATTTGTAGCTGGGCATGCTCTTGTAAATTCTATTTCCAGGAAGGTGTCTTAACCACATAATCATTATTACCTACACATGGGTGGACCTAAAACATCAATGGAGGTAATTTCTTACCTCAGGGTCCAAATATACCATTTTAGAGGAAAGAGTCTGCTATATATATATATTTAATTGCCAACAGTGTTATTGCTGGAGCTCAGTGCAGGAACTATGAATCCACTGCTCTTGGTGCCTTTTTTTTTTTCTTTCTTTCTATGTTTATTAGATAGGACGGATACAAATTGAGAGGGGAAGGGAAGATAGAGAGGGAGAGAGAAACAGAGACACCTGCAGACTTGCTTCATCACTCATGAAGTGTCTCCCCTACAAGAGGAGAGTGGCCCCTACAAAAGGGGGGGTCCACAATGGCCCATGTGCATGACAGTGTGTGTTCTAATTAGGTGCACCACTGCCTGGCCCCCTGCTAGATAATTTTTAAATATCCTGCTATCTCTCTAGGCTCTTGAATCTTCAAAAAAGTAATACTTTTCATATGGATGACATTGCTGCTAGTGGAAACAAAAATAACTATAATCAAAATAAAAATTGCTCTTATTATGTATACATCTTGTGTCAAGCACTGTTGCTAGTGCTTTATGAAGGTTACATAATTTACCCTTAGAGCAATTCATGAGGCAGATACTCTCATCAATCTCACTTTATAGATGAACAGATCATGCAATCTGGGTGAGACCACACTGCTGGGAAAAGGTGTTTCCATTCTAGATCCTGTGTTCTTAAATTACAGTCTTTCTATTAACGTCCCACTCCATCTCCATTACACTTCAATTAGCTTCAATTTGAACTATTTTGAGTCACTGTGAGTGGGTGTTCTAGAACATACTTTCATTCTTTTCATGTGCTTTACAGGAGATTTGTAGAGAGAGAGAGAGAGAGAGAAAGATTTGGTTGCATGTTGACTTGCAGGATTCTTGTTGTCGGGAGGGTACTTTTCTTTCTTTTACAGATTTTTAAAAAATAATTAATTTATTTATTTTCCCTTTTGTTGCCCTTGTTGTTTTATTGTTGTCGTTATTGTTGTGGTTATTGATGTCATTGTTGTTGGATAGGACAGAGAGAAATGGAGAGAGGAGGGGAAGACAGAGAGGAGGAGAGAAAGATAGACACCTGCAGACCTGCTTCACCGCCTGTGAAGCGACTCCCCTGCAGGTGGGGAGCCGGGGGCTCTAATCGGGATCCTTATGCAGGTCCCTGCGCTTTGCGCCACGTGCTCTTAGCCCAGCTCCCTGGGAAGGTACTTTTCTAGATCTCCCCAAATAGATATAAGTACAACTCACCCCCAAACAAACTATCATCCTGTTTCATCATAGGGATTTAGGCCCTAACTCCCCCTTAGTGCTTGCTCTTCCTTGCTTTCAGGGTTAGAGAAACATCTACCTGATTATTTAGCAGTTCTTCAAAACTGTCTCACTGTGCACTAAGAGGATGACATTACTCTTGTAAAAGTATGGAAACTGACAACCAGAGAAGTTGAGGGCTTTTAAAAGGCACTGCAGATTATTAGAGGAAGATTTGGAATTAATCATAATAATGAAGCCTTTACCAAATAATTTACTGAATGCCAAGCACCATGGTAATCACACCAATGGCACAAACTAATTTAACCCATAACATATTCATGATGCAAAAATCACAGTCAAGGTACATTCCCAGTACACGGCAAAGGCAGAACTGAAATTCAGATTGGGGTGTCTGACTTAATTTTAGTCTCTACTTCTCTGTTTCATTGCGCATTTTCTTTAAAGGACATGTAAGGGAGACTTCAGCAACTTTTAAATACTCATATACATGTGAAAATATTGAATCACGATCCTAATTATAACAAAACCAGTGTTCACTCTGGCAGACACTACACTTACTTTGTTCATATAATCAATTGTTTCTGTAATCAATAAGTACTGTTTCACCAACTACTATGTGTCTACAACTTCCTTGAGTGCAAGAAAACATACACAAGTGACATCTTTCATGAAATTTACAGTCTATTGGGAAATGAATCAAAAAAAAAAATCACATGCACTTGTAAACATACATAGGACTACATGCTCCGCAAAGAAGCCTTTAGTGTTCTGAGTGGCCATCACTAGAGTCTTGGACAAGGGGGAGGGAAGGTTTTTTGAGACATCCACCTTTGGGCGTAGAATGGTAGTTACAGACCTGTTTACAAGACAAGAATGTGTTCAAGGAAAAGGAGAAGAATGTTGGTAGGATAGGAGATTTGGGGGGACTTTGAGAAACTAAAAGAAGGCTCACTGACTAAAGTATATTTAAGGAGGAGAAACAACTGGTCCAAAACAGGCTTGGCTAGGCAATACCATGTCGTTTTTTGTTAATGAGTTCTCATTATCTAAGTGAAAGGGCAATCCATTGAACAGACAAATCATGTGTGTTTGAAAAGAGCCTTTAGTCTTAAGCATGACGAATAAATTGCAGGAGCAAATACAGATGCAATGAGACCAGTTAAGAGATGGCTGTAGTAATGTGGGCTAGACATGGTGGTAGTTGGGAGTGGGAGAGTGTGGTGGAGATGGAGAAAAGTGGATGGATATAGGAAATTATTTAGGAAGTCAAAAGCACAAGGTTTCTTGGACATATGAGGCAGGTGAGAGGAAGACATTACAATGTTCCCCATATTTCTTGTGTAACATGTATTGTTCCATTTAATCTTCACAAGGATACTAGTTCACTATACTTTCAGTGTGAGGAAACTGATTCCAAATGTTTTTGCCATTGTTCATGGTTATACAGCTCATTCATGGAAGAGCCAGGATTCCCTATGTCCACCTGAATTTTATTTCATTATTATTATTATTATTTTATCAGAACACTGCTCAGCTCTGGCTTATGACTGTGCTGGGGGTTTGAACCTGTGACTTTGGAACCTCAGGCAAGAGAATCTCTTTGCATAATCATTATGCTATCAACCCCACCCTCCACCACCACCAGAATTTTAAATCTTCGCTTTAGACTGCTATCCTACATGAACTACAGAACCTACCAACAGGAAGGAGAGTTTAAAAGCAGTCATTGAGTGTGGAATTCAATGACGAAAATAGCTATCACTCCATTTTGAAAATATGTACATACTGAAATCCCACATGCTCATATGTACACGCTTACTTGCTCCTACTGATGTTACTACTGTATTTACAAGACCAATAATGAACAGCACAAGTGTCTTCTGTGAGTATGATTTTGCTAAATATTTCATTTATAAATAATACCCATCATTGTAAAAAGAAAAAGTACAGAAAATCATAAGGAAAAGTCTCCCATGATATTTAAAGAAGGGAATACTCTCTTATTTTAATTAAATAATGTCATCTACCATGATGAATCCCCATGAGTTTTCAGTAGAAAGAGGTCCCAGTGCTAGATCCAAACTTTCTGATGATTTTGATTTTGTAACAGCTTTAATCTTAGGGGTTGGGAGGTGGGATAGAGAAGTTCTAAAGGTTTCTTCTGTAAAATAAGAAGAAACTGAGATTGTATCATCTGGCACAAAATGACTGGAAATGAGGGTGATTATGCTAAGTAAAGAGATGAAAGGGTGGGGACTGATAGTACAATGGTTATGCAAAGAGACTTTTATGCCTGAGGCTTCAAAGTCTCAGGTTCAATTCCCCATACCACCATAAAGGAGAGCTGAGAAGTGCTCTGGTTAAAAACAAACAAACAAATGAAGGTCTATGACTAAGAGAAAGGGAGGTCCTAGTAAAGGACAACTACCAGACGGTTTCACTTAGACATGGAATACAGATTACTACAACCAATGAACTTGCAAAAACCATGATAACCAAACTATCTCTTGGATTTTATGAGAGCTGTGGTGATTATAGTGGAGAGAAACACAGAACTTCAGTGGGGACTTTAATATACAATGAATGTGAAATTACACTGCTGACATCTTAGAATTTTGTAAAATACTGTGAACCCACTACAAAAAAAAAAAAAGAAGAAGAAGGGAGAAAGGAAGCAAAAGAAAAGGAAGAATGAGAGGAAGAGAGAAAGACAAATTCAGTTTCCTGTCTTATTTTGAGCCCGAGTAAGGGTGTGACAGGGCTGTGTACATGGGTTTTATTACAGTGGAGGACTGAAGAGCACAGCACTAGGGTATCTGACGGCTTCCTGGCCTCTTCAACCTGTGCATAGTTCCCCACTGATGGGATGCAGACAGAAGTATCCATCTCACAGGGCTACTTAAAGGATTAGCTTAAATGTGCACAGTACTTGCTGGGCAAAGCACATACACGTAGTAAACCTTCAGCCCA
Source organism: Erinaceus europaeus (assembly GCF_950295315.1). Classification (NCBI taxonomy): domain Eukaryota; kingdom Metazoa; phylum Chordata; class Mammalia; order Eulipotyphla; family Erinaceidae; genus Erinaceus; species Erinaceus europaeus. The sequence goes on along the minus strand of NC_080174.1, from coordinate 80,242,778 downwards.
CAATAGTCAAACATCTCCACACATAACTGGCATATAGCAGTTTGCTGCGTGATCTCTTGAAGCTTGGAAGCTCAAGCACCAGGGCAGAGGCAGAGTCATGGAAGGCCCACTGGGCCCAGGTGTTCACTTTTCCAACTTCTCTGGTGGCCTGTCATACAACCAGTATGTTTGGGTACTCACCACAGAGTGTCAACTGGAGATATATACAGAAACTTCATTATTTATTGATTAATTTATTTTTAAACCAGATCACTCTTAAAACTTTGGCTGTTTGTGGTGCTGAGAGAGCAAACCTGGCACCTTTCACATACATGTCCTGAGTTCTACTGCTGACTTACTTCTCCAATGGAAAGATTTCATTCTTAATGAACAATTTGCATAATGGGTCAGACAGAAAACAAACAAACAACCCCAATACAGTTTAATCAGTGTCTTAGAGTATATGGGAAAGGTGGGAGGATCAGGAGGGGGCCAGCATGTGATTGGCTGGTTTTACCTCAAGGAACATGGGAAGGTATCAGAGAGAAAGCTTCCTACCAGCTCTGGTAGGAGGGTAGAGTTTGCTGGGGACATAAAATGGGGAGAAGCTCCAGCTTTTGTGCTAGTCAAGAATTCTCTTCTGGAGCTTACAGCCCAATGAGATATCCCCCTCTCCCCTTAGGGGAACCCAGGCTACTTTGAGAAACCTAGGGCTAGAATGGAAGGGATTGAGGTAACAGGTGAGGCTCAGAAAGGCATGTCTTTGCAACCACCACTATCTTCTCTGCATTCTTTCTGTATCTCCCAATATCTGCCAGTTCTCCTTTCCACCAACCACCTTGCCGACTCAAGAATCTCTTTCCCTATGGGAGATACAAATGGGGCTCTCTGCCTCTCTTTTTCCATTGCAAAATCCTGCCAGGAGAAAGTGATCAGATGTAAGTGCTTAAATCTGCAGTATAATTTATGTGAAGGACTTACTGTGATCCGTTCCCTAGGGGTATTTGCTTCTCAGTTCCTTGCTTTTTGTGCAAAGATGCTGGAATACCATTCTATCTTATGATATGTGGTGTGTGCTCAATAGGTTTAGGCCCTGGGTCATGAATGTGCTTTATTTGGTTAATACAGTGTTGTTTTTGTTGTTTGGTAGTGAATGGATATGACTCTCTGACCCTCACAGACTCCATCAATTTATTATATCCTCATTGTCTTACACTTAGCAGAACTATCTGGTCTGATATTTACTTTCCTGTGTAATTTCTTTATTTCTTATTTTTCTACTTCCCCTTCATCTTCCTCTACTCCTCATTTTCTTCCTTCCTTCCCCCTGTCCCCCCCCCCTCCTCCAGGAAAACCACTCAGTTCTATCTTATAGTAGTATTCGGGATTGAACCCGAAACCTACCTAACATCCTGGAGCCTTAGGCATAAAGGTGTTTTGCATAGCCACTATGCTATCTCCCAGTCCCTTGACTTCCTAGTTAGGAAACATGTCAGTCTTTCTACAATAATTTTACCCTCAGTTGCTTTTTTTTCTTTCTTTCTTTCCTTTCTGATGCAGTTTTACCAATAGTACTATATACAGCTGAACTTCAGCTCTGAGCAATGTATTTCAAGTGTTCAAGGATCCTCTCATGTACTAGGAGGGAGCTCAGACCATAGCACCTGTTGTTTTCTGTTGAGAGAGAGAGAGAGAGAGAGAGAGAGAGAGAGAGAGAGAGAACTGAGGCTGCTGTTTTTTTTTTTTTTTAAATAAAACCCAATGAAATCATTTATGATGATTTTAATTGATTCTTAAATGAACAGATGAAATCAATTATTTAGCCCACAATGTTTATCTTTTCAACATTGGAAGGAAGCTTATCAAATCCAGCTGCGAAGGCATTTCATCAGAAGGACTAAAAGTCATCCATCTGTAAAGGAAGAAGTAGTACTTGGGGCCCAGGGGAAGGGAGACAGGACCTTGGGACCAGGATATCCTTAGACCTTACATGGTACAGCACATGGAGAAATGTGGTATATCACATAGTATCTGCTGAAGTGAGATGGGTCACAGCATTGATTACTGCATTCAGGCGACACCTCTTGTGAATTCTCCAAATCCCTGAACATTGCAGAGGACAATTATACCCAGTATTACGAACTGGTCATTTTTCTCAATTATCATTCATTTCAAGCAGTCAGCAGGGTGATATCATGTGTTCATCAAGGACTACAAAGTGAACTTGGATTATGGGGAATAAAAAAAAAAATCTGTCCAACATGTGGCACTATTACAGAGTTCTGGCTGAGACATATTGTTTATAGTCAGCATTTGTCTGGAAAATAGATGTTTACTTGTATGGAGACTTTTGCCATTAGGCAATATATAGCCATCATTGTGTCATGCTTTATAGAAAACCAGTCAGAAGAAACCTTTAATTAGCAATTCCTAGGGCAATGATAAGTATTAAACAGCAGTACTAGTACACATTGACATTTCTGCTTATTAAAGAGACAGTGAGTGATGAGGAAGAGCAGAAATCTTTATTTGGAAAGATGGCCTTTTCAAAATGCTATTTTCCATTTAAAACTGTAAGTGAAATATTTGTCAAATCAAGATTATGTCACTAAGAGATAAGTGTCTCTAATATTCATCAAGAGCTTAAAACACACTGGGTTTCCCTGAATCACCCACCTTCTAAAAAAAAAAGTATTTTTTTAGACAGGACTGGGTACATCTTTGCAGTACATTCTCCCATTTCTTACAAATTTATTTAGCCAAAGATGAGACAAAATGTTTCTGCTGCACAGTAAGAAGTTTAAAGAAATTTTTTGTTCGATTTTTCTGCAATAGGGACTGGACATTCTAAGACCAGGACTTTATTTTTGCTTTCGGTACATTTTATTTTTTCCTGCCTCTATGATCTTTCTAGGCTCATGCCTGCTCAATCTCATCATAAGAATGCATAGCTCTAGCCCTGGACATTTCTGAATACTCTTCCCTAGTGCCTAAAGACTATATTCATTTATGATGAGTAAAATTAAGCCAGAGAATTCTACATTCTAAGCAGCTCATACAAAGAGTTTATAGATCCTTGGGCAACATACATAATTTCTAAGTCATTGTTAACTTTTATATAAAGTGGGGCAATAATCCAGAGGTTTAGGGTGACAATTAAAATTTAAAAATATGTGGCAACCATCTAGGACAAATTCGAGCACATAGATTGACTTATGGGCAATCCCATGTTATTTGTTAGAATGAGATTATTTGTTAGAATGAGACAGTCAGTCACAGACAGAGGAGTCCCTAGTATTTTTAAAAGTTGGAATGATGGCGGCTAGCAGAAACAATGCTTCATTCTCTTCCCTCTGGCTTTTAGTTGGGGCTCAGTACATACTCAGGAACTCAATGAAGGATTTCCAGAAGAAGCATCTACATTTTATCTTCCAGATCGACCAGCCAGACTGATCAACTTATCAGATCATTCACTCCGTTTCCCTTCATTTCCTATTTTGCTCAGCAGATTATATCATTTTAGTCATAAGCAATAAAAACAGTTCCACGCTCTTCTCAAATTCTTTTAAGACAAGTCAACACACTTTTTTTTTTTTTTTTTTGAGGGCAGTACAGGTAAGCAGAGTGAGGTCAAGAAAAAGCAATTCTCAACATGATTCTAGAGCATAACTTTGTGAAAATAAACAGCATGGGGAAAAAAATCTAGGACAGGGGCTTGCTTTTATTATTTATTTTCAATGAAAAAATTTAGTAGCATAAGATGGATCCTTGTCTTCTTGTTCTGGTTTTCTGTTGCATTCTATGCCAGCACTTGTTTTACAGTGCTCACCTGGAACTTTCAGACCTGTCTTTAGGCAAGACTTCCTTCCTCAGTGGATGCCTTGGAAACTTTTTAGATGCACACCTTCACTCCTTATGAGACACTTTACTCTCTAACTGAGATAGGTGTTCAGAATTCTGAGCACAGCTGAGAGATCAAATACACACAGACTATTGCAATCTACGTTTAATTCTCCTTTATGGTATCTCATTACTTGCCTGGTTTCATAGAACTGTTTTAATAAGAAAGATTCAAGAATATCCTGGGATTATGGTCTTTGAATGAACTTTCATGTCCAGAGTGTAAGCCCCTTTGGTTTAAAACTATCCCACTTAAAAACATGTACTTATAACAACCAGCTGATGATTCTTTTTCTCATACTCATGAACACACAGAGAGGCTCATATAGACACACCTCTGTGCACACACACGCACTCACGTGTGCCCACCTATACTTCATCACGTGCACTGTATGTATGAAACATCCAGAAGAAACTCTCTATTGTAAAAACTGTTCTGTTGAGCTTGATCCAGTGTGAGTTACTGAGTGCTGATAAGTAAGGGAAGTTCAACCAGACAGTTTTAATCCTCCAATTTCCTGTCTTCTAATCAGCCCCTGATTCTTTTGGTTTTTAAATTAGAAACATTCCTGACAATATTCTGGACAGGTGAAGGAAAATCAACTAGAAAATAAGGAAAGACAAAGCCTTTATTTCACTGTCTAAAGTTCACAGGAGAAATCTGAGTATAATAACAGGAAATCAAAAAAAAATTAAAGATAGTAGAAGTACATAGGGTAGCTTAAGTAACCAATCATGTTTCTGACTGAAGTACATTTGGATCATAATTTGATTTAAAGGAAAAAAAGGAACATAGTCTAATAATGTGTTTGGTTCTCCCCAAGTATAGTCACTGTTACTTTAGGAGATACTTTACAAGCCCAACCTAAAAAGAAAATGTTAAGGAGGATATATTAATGAATGTGGAAGGAAAATACCCACTGAATTTCATTTATGATTGTAATTTATTATTGCTAGTACTATGAGAAAATAATGTTTAGAATATATAGAAACCTGTGAAGTTAATTCCTATCTCTTTAAATTGATATAGTCCCATATTTATAAAGATGAATAAATGCAAGATGATTGTATATCTAAATGTCAGTTCAGGTAGAGAGGGAAAATCCTTGAAACAGAATAAACATGTTTATCATGGGCATTATCTTTGAGAAATACTGGATGACAAGAGAATCATAAGATTTGTTATTTACTGAATCCTCTTATTTGAATTCTTTTCATTTATCCATTGTAGTAATTTTCAAGTTATTTCAATCACGATGAAGTGTGCAAATGCATAGAAAAATCTTCATTAGGCAATGTCTCCAAAGGAATACCAAAGACAAACATTAAAGAAAGTTGTTCAGTTGTGAAGTAGCATCTTAAAAGTTGAAATGGTAAATGCAACTTAAGATGTGAGTCTAAGCAAATGACAATGACAAAAGATTTTCATGAAAAATGAGTTCTGAGTTTTGTGTCTGCAGCAGTTAGGGCTGCCAATCATTTGAGAAGTGGACTAGACTTGAGAACATGTGTCTTTGAATTGTTGAACATAGAAAGACAGTATTTCACAGAAGTACTTGGCTCCTTTAAATGTATCTGTGTATATGTACTTCCTGGTATGCTCCATACTACATATATACAAACATACACACACATATACATATGTATATAAATATATGTATATATTAAAGGCATTTTCAGTATAAATTGTAGCAAGCCTTTCTTGCACAAGTGTCTTCATGGTATGCAAAGTCTAAGTTATACAGATTTAGATTAAGTGTTGGATAATTCTGGACTGAACAACTGTATGGCAATTTTTAAAGGAAATGCTTCAAAAATTAGGATTTGAGAACCTAGGATGGCATGAAGGGGGAAAGGATGATCTGAAAGCTGAAAGGCTTCTTTTCATAGTCATTGTGAGTTTTTAAACTATGTTGCAAAGATAAGACAGGCGTACTTCATAATTCACCTAAAATTGTCTCATTACCATCTTGTTATCAGTAAATCATTAGGAAAAGGAAACAGTTTATTCTACCTTCATTTAAAGGCTATGTTGAATGAGGGTAATGTCAGTGGACAGTATTAGATCTGAAGTATACACATGCATTTAAGGTACTTCCCTTTTAGTTAGAGTAGAGGACATTTTTCATAAGGGGTTTCTTTAGTTTTATCTAGGAAGGTTTTAAGTAGAGATGTCACAACATAGCTAGATTAAATTGATACATAATATCTGCTTCTTAATTTGCATGATTAAAGCATTAGAGAAGTGAGTGGCTCAGATATCAAAAGATCTCTCATAAGTGGTAGCGCCAAAGGTAATGATCACTATGGAAATGTATGTGCTCTGAACATGGTCTCCTCTTACATTTTAAGTTGTTTATAACTTCTTGGGTTGGAATAAAAGTTTGACTTTTGGGTATCAAGACCTCTTCCTGCTCCATTCTGATATGAAATGCACTTAGCATTTCTTACAGTCTCTGTTTCTCAAGACAATATAAACTTCAGCCAAAAATAAAAAATAAAAAAGTGATAGGAGACAGAACAGGACCTTTTCAGTATTTCACATTTTAAAACTGTTATTTCTCAAATAAAAGTAGCCTTTAAAAGGCAAAGCTAAATTGTGTACTGAAAAAGCAATCTGATGAATTTAGGCAACTGATCTCTAGTTAGTTATGAAAAAGTGCAGCCAAAACTCTACTGTAAGCTGGGTGTACTATGAGAGGGGGTGGGGAGGAGAGAGAAAGAGGAGAGAGGTTGTTATGCTCAGTCTTTTATTAACCAGTTTCTTTCATTCTAGCGGTGCTTTCTTATTTAGAAAAATAAAAATCATCCGGGATTTTCTATTGATTCTCACTTTAAAATTTTTCTAATAGGTAATGGCTGCCAACAACCTGGTCCAACATGCACCCCCCAAAACTAAAACAAACAAACTCACTTGCCATACAAATTGTTTACGATTCATTAAAAAGCAAAATTGCATATCCCCAGAGCTGGCAGCTGAGGCTGAGCCTCCATGGGCGGAGGGGGCATTCACTGAGTTGCCTTTGTATGCTGGGAGCACCAAGCCGGAGGTTCCCACTATGCAGCCCGGAGTCTGTGCAGCCAGATGACGCATGAGGTAATTTTAAAGCTTTATTTGCCTTTAGTGTGAAACTCAGTTCTGTACTGTCCTTTGGTTAAAGAACCATATCAGCCAGGGGCAAATTTAAGGTATTTTTTTTTTCCTTTTTCTTTCTTTTTTTCAGTTGAGGAAAATTGTTTGGGGTAGAGAGGTGGGAATATAGAGTTGGGAGGGGGAGGGAAGGAAGTGAATACTATTCAGGGCAAGAGAAGAGCTAAGAGAAAAATGTAAAATTTGTTTTCTTTTAATTAGTTTACTCCACTTCCATCAAACTCCTTGATTTCCCACCAGTAATGGGAAATTTACATTAGAATAATAATTTATAATCAGCAGAGCTAATATGTTGCGGTATGTGGTCACTTTTGAGGGAAATAAAAAATCAATATATTTTTTACAGTAACATCTACAACTTCATTAAAGAACACTCTGATTTCTCACTCCCTTCTCAAAGCAACTCTCTAGAAGCACTGAAGTTGACAGAAACTCCATCTAGTATGCAGTCTAAACGGCAGCATGTGAGCTTCCAGCATTGTTTATTTTTAGTCAACTGCATTACTAAATGTTTCCAACTACATATACATATATAATATATATATTTATTTATTCCTGGCGGTAAAACATCTGCAAAATAATTGCAAATGGAAAGCAACTTCCAAGTAAACTTTACAAAGGGAGAGAAAGAGAGAGGGAGGGAGAGAGAGAGAGAGAGAGTCACTTTTCCAGGTTAGAAAAAGGGGAGCATTTGTTGATCTTTGCGAGACAAAAATGACATAATTTTCCATAAAAAGTAACAGTCTATAAAATCTATCAGCTCTTGAAATACAAGGAAGAAGACTGCCACCCAGAATATGACATCAGCACGTTGAAAGAATAGCTTACAACTTATTTGGTAACACAATAGCTAAATCAATCAGTGTAGTCATTTCTAGTGTTTAGCAAGTTGCATAAAGGAAGCAACAGACAACATCAACAGCACATAGTAAACCTTGTTCTTGTTTTGTTGGCAGAAACTCTAATGGGAAAATAAACGCCCTGAGTAAAAGTTCAGGGTCTAAGTGAATCACATACTGCTAGTCTAATTATCCAAAACTCCAGGTAACATTGTCCTGAAACCACTGGCAAAGTTTCCAAGTGTAAGTTAAGAAATTAAAAGTTAAAACACACATACACACATACCCACAACCACCTTAACTCAAGAGTCCTTAGGATGGACACACTGCACCCCAAGAAGCAGCCGATAGAATCCTGAATCCTGTCGCAGCTCACTTTTAATAATCTCTCAGTCCTCAGAATTCCTAAAACTTGCCAAAATGATACCACTGTTGGTCCAGGAAGGAGAAAGAAGTCTTTCCACATATCAGACAACGACACTGACCATGTCCCATCTTGTAATTCCATTCGCCAGTCTCCCCCTTTAACACCACACTTCTCTCTCTCTCTCTCTCTCTCTCTCTCTCTCTCTCTCTCTCTCTCTCTCTTTTCTCTTAAATTGATATCTATGTGAAATGAGCTGAAGTTCACGGTCCAGTTAGGAACGAATAATACATTCATTGTCCCGGCAGCAAACTTTTTTTTTTTTCACTCCCTGGAAGAATTCACGCTTGCCGTAAGAATAATAATTACAGAAAACTAGAAATGCACTGCTAACGAATTAATCCTTAACGGACACTACCCTAACGAGGGCAGTAATGATTTGAGGGCTCTCTTCCTCACAGGACTTGCATTTCCTGTGACAATAAGCTATTGTGCATCTTCGCTGCTCACTCTACCTCTTATAGATCCAAGATGTCAAAGGTTGTCTGGCCTGCTTGACCATGACATGTGAGTTAACTCATTCTGAGACTGCCTGGTAGAACTTTATTAAAACTTTATTTGGAACCAGAATTACTAAAAAAAAAAGAAGAAAAAAAAAAAAAAGAAAAAAGGGGTGGTGGTGGTGTGGGAGGCTGTTTCTCTCAGAGCTCAGAGTTCCTAAGAGATTGTCTTGCTCTGACATAAACAAATAGGGCAAAGTTAGATGAAAGAACTGGGTCCCTGGATAGGAAACAGAGCATAGGGACCCAGACTTCTTTCACAAGTGACTCCAGGCAGTCCAGTTATTGGGACAGGATGGGAATTCACTCAGGGTTTGCATCTCCACGTTGCCTAACGAGCATCCTCTGAAAAATAATACACGCAAGGAAAAAACATGTACCACACAGTTCACAAAAACAAAAGTAAAGGAGGATATGAACCTAGAAAGAAGGAGCAAAACCTGATGGCCAGGATAAATGTTACATTTTTTTTTTTTAACCCCAAGACAGACTTGGCCAAAATATCCGCACTACCTTCAAACTTCTTACACTTAAACAAACAAACAAACAAAATTTTAAAAAGTAAAAAGAAAATTCCCCAACACTGTCCCATAGAAAAGTAAAGCAAACATTTCTGGGAACTTGAGTCGCAGAGTGGCAGAGAGAGGATGGCAAGAGGAAGCAGTGTGAGGCTGCCTCACTAAAGAGTGTGAAAAAAATCAAATGTGAATTTGATGAATGCGAGGTCTGGGACATTTTGTCAAAGAGGGAGGGAAAGTAGGAAAGAAAAAAAAAAAAAAAGCAGCTCCTGCTGCCAACTCACCATCCACCAAGTTCTGGCCGAGATGTCGTAGCAGAGCTGCCATTTGATGGAGCCGTCGGAAGCTTTCCCTGCCATTACGCTGTCAGCAAGCTTCATCTGATGCTAACTCACGGGAGATAAGACACCTAATTGAGAAAACATTTGCAGTGGCATGTGGGGCAACATGTAGTCCGGTCCATACCATATGGAATCATGGGTAAAAAAAAATCTCCTTGACAATGAACCAATCTCTCACAGACCCAGTGGCAAGGTGAAGTGGAGATGAAAAGTCTTCTGCTCTTAACACTGTCTTCTCTCTCCTTTTTTAAAAAACAAGAACCTACTGCCACACATCAAAGAGAGGCAGTTAAAATTAGGGCTTCATCACTCAGATGATTTTGGTCTGCATGGTTTTTCCTTTCCTTCCAACAACCAACCTCCCCCCCCCTTTTTTTTTTAAGGAGAATAAAGAGATTTAATAGGACAAAGGCAGGTAGTGGACTGCGGAGGGAGATCGCCACAGGCTATTAGCCTAAAATTTCTGCTTGACAGATGGAACTGCTTAGAGACTATCATGCGATGTTTTGGGCTGTTTTTTTTTTTTTTTCCCCTCTGAGCCACCCCCCCAGACTTTAAGACTGATTCAGTATCTGTTTTTCACAGCCACTTTTCTCAAGAACGTGAGCTGTGCATTAAAAAAAAAATGTTTAGTTCTGTTTTCCTGTCTTACACATCTTGTTGGAAGCAAAGCAAAAAGTCTAAGACTAAATCTGGGAGCAGCTGAGCAGGTTTTCCAAGGGAAGTGGTAGGGGGTGGGAAAACTCTGGGGAGAAATATTTCCCTTATTCTTTGCCTTATTATTATTATCTTTAATTAATGTTTGTTCATTTGATTATAAGGAACATAGAGATAAGATGACTGCAATAACGTTCTTTGATTTGCTTGCTGCTGTATTTAGATATGTTTTTCCATGTGAGAAAATATATTACTGCTATCTCACAAGTTCTAACCTAATCTAGGCTAGCTGCCAATTGTATTTTTGGTGTTCTCTTTTAGAAATAATACTTAAAAATTATTTGTAAATAAAATGTAAATAGCAGCATTATCAATTCACTTCAACACAATTCAGGCTAAACTTGACACGAATACTTCCTTATTTAGGGAAAAAAATTACATCCGATTTCTTTTCTTTGCAGGGGTTTTTAAAGCATACACCCTCTCTTTTAGCAGGGTAAATTAAATCACAATATGAACTTAAACCAATAAGAATGGCTATAAAAATGATTTTTTTTTTTAAAGTGAGAAGTTCAGGAAGCTGCTGAATTTCAATCATTTTACTTCAGGACTAATTGGGGAGAGAGAAGTAGAAAACATGACTTTTTTTTTGGTTACATTTTACTCTTTCAAATTATGTGACTTTATAAATGATAGACATACCTTTACAAGAGCAGTGCATGAAAACACATCCTTTAATTTATGTTATTTAATTTATTTTTTTTTGAGTATAAGTCATTGCTTGATCCCAAAGAACCTAATATTAATATTAGCATTTTGTATCTCACAAATCTTCTATATAACTATTCCAGAGCATGGGAGACTTACCTTTGACTATTTTTCAGGGTAGTTGAGCTGTGATTACTTAAAATGTGTGCATTCACAACCCAACTATTTAGCAATTTATTGTTCTAGTCACATTTTCAATGCAACAATATTTAGATGAACTTGTTCAGGACCCATTTTAAGTTCCAAAGAGGTTAAACTTGATAGTTGATGATTTTTGCTTTTCCTATCCCTGACATCTTCATTAATAGGTATTATTTTAATCAGTTAGCGTTAGATAGCTGATATAACAACAAAAAAAAATCAAATTAAAACAATTTTGACCCACTTTTCCCTAAAGTATTTTATAACTTAAAAAAAGATACCTAGATTGTTCTACTGAATGAACCACAAACACAATATATAAGGTATTTCTCTTTTCTCATTCTCCAGTATAATGTGAACTGTTCCAATAATCCAAGGTGTAGGACGTGGTATTGGGGTTTATCACTAAACACAATGTAACACAATGTGACTCCGAGAAGCATCTCTGTATGCTTTAGTACATCGGTGTCATCTCTCTTTTCAGAAAAAGATCTTTAAGTAGCACAGGAAATGTTATGTTACCTTCAGCATCCCGGAGCAGATGAAGCTTCTGCTAGGAACTTGCCCTTGCCCTGGGCTAGCAATCCAAAACCATGGTTGCTTGTGTAGTTCACTAACAGGACCAAGTCAGCTTTCAATTTACAATATATTAAGAAAAGTAAAAGTTGGAAATGTCTAAATGAAGTATAGAATCGCACAAGCCAATAAATAAGTAAGTAAATAGATAAACAAATACGTAAATACATAAAAAGCAAAGAGGGAAAAGAAGTAGCAGTGTTTTATGTTCCGATTGTCAACCTTATATTCTGTCTGATCCTACTTGCCTTAGCCAGGCAGACAAAACCAAACTTTTCTTGCTTAAGGATTTCCTCAGCATTCTCAGAGCAGAAGAGCTACATGGGCAATTTGGACTTCAAGTATGCTGGCTTATAATTTCTAAGTTTGCCTAACAGCAGCCTCTTACGTTGGAGGCATTTCTTATCTGAACTGCTGCATTTCTGAGGCTCAGAGCATCTTATGCATGCCCATTCCACTATTTATGAATGAATGGGGTACCTGGTAAGCTGGCACCCAGATTTCACTTTGTAAATGATAGACTACGTGCAATGGTATTATGAGAGAGGGCACCGTAGTTTTGAAGAGAGGTATGATGACTACTATTGGGTAATAGTATTTTAAACCCGGGACAATTAGGCGCATTTCACTATATCATTGTTCTCTAGGAGGCTGGTGGAAACTGTCCTTTCTCATCTAGCAATCAGTTTTTTTCACAGCACGGCCTGTTGTTAATAGCCTTAAAACAAGATTAAATAAAACATGTTAAATATTGCGATTATTGTGGGAAATGAAATTATTTGGTGAGCATAATGGGGAACAATTCAAGCATTTAACATGATCCAGGAAATGCTACTCCAAACAATTGCATTTGCTTCATACATTTTTCCCCTCTTTGATTGCTGACAGATGCCTTTTTGGAAACAAACATCTAAATGGTTTGCTTTCAGTCAGAAAAAAAAATTATAACAGAAAGTGGCTACATGTTTTGAATTTCACTCCTGTCATTTGAATACTTCTCCCCACTGCACGTGAGTGAATCTAAGGCAAAACCAGCACTCACATCTAGACTTAAGTGCATTAAAATTGAGATTTCTCACTTCTTTTGAAGATAGTTTATAAGAAATAGGAATATCTCTAGCTAGGAAGCCAAATGATGGGTTAATTGTAGGCTACCAAATATGAAGAAGATAGTTTTGGTGACTATCAGGGGGGTGGTTGGAAAGAGTATTTCTTTCTCAGAAGATGAGATCTCTGGCAAAGGCTAAGTCACTTCCCAGCTTTCTTTACTGCCTGTCCTGGCCCTCAGTCTCCAAATCAGCTACCCCTCTGTTAAATGGGAAGATCTCAGAACGGAAGGTAGGAGTGATTCTCATTTGTATCTGTTGTAGTGCCTTTGGCTAAAGAATTTGGCAATTCTGTTGCCAACAGGTTGTAGACTTAAGGACTTGTTTTGTTTTCTGGTTGCATATTCCAAAATTTCTTTATTATTATTATTATTATTATTTATCTATGAGGAAGATAGGAGGAGAGAGATAGAACCAGATATCACTCTGGCACATGTGCTGCTGGGAATTGAACTCAGGACCTCATGCCGTATCACTGCGCCACCTCCCGGGTCACACATATTCCAAAATTTCAACATAAAGTAGGTTACTGATAATTTTCAGATTTTTTTTTTCAGAAAAAATTCAACATAAAATAGATTACAGATAATTTTCAGAAGTTTTTGAAAATTGTTTCTGAAGCTTTTGAAAATTGTTCTGGCTTTGTCAGTTACTAAATGTGGGATCTTTTCTGATTATTTTCAGTGTCTTAATCAGGGAAACAAAGATAACAATAGTTATTAAGTGATATTTAAAATGACATGATTCAATATAATGCAACATAATATTGAAACATATAGGTAACTAGCAAAAATAGAGATAACATCAATGGTTCTAGCTATGCAGAAGGTGTGCAACATTATTTTTTTGTTATTGTAATCACTATATTGAAAGCAGCCTCTTTTATTCCCCTTTTCAGTCCTGTCCTATGAAGCTAGGTTAAAGTCCTTTCCCTCTGCTCTCCTATAACAAATATGCTGTGCCTTGTTTCATTGCAGTCTTTTTTGTACTCTTGCCTGGAATTATTTGCTGCTCAGTTTACCTTCCCTCCAGCTGCCCAGTTTACATTCCCTCCAGGACTTTAAATTTTTGACACACAAGTGTTGTGTTTTGCCGTATCTTATTTCAGAAGCTACCAGGTGAAACTCTTTGCTGGGGAATAAGTAAGGCTTCCTTACATGATGAGAGAAAGATGGGGGGAAAGGCACAGGGTATAGTTTTTTGAAAAACATGATTGCATTTTCCTCATAGTGACACAGACTTTTCGTTGACTTTATTTCAGATTATTGTCTCTTACAGAGTATCTTTCAACTTTGCAGCTAATGTCCCTCTCTTCAAGATATGACTGTGACATAGTGCCCTTAATTTTCCTCTGCCTTTCTTATACATATCAACCATTGGTCCTTCTCATAGACAATATTCTGTATTCAAAAAACTTGTACTTAATTCATTCACTCCTGGACAAGTAACTTGTGAAATGCAGACAACTATATTGCCCTTCATCTTTCAATCTTATTTCAGGATCCTTGGGGATTTGAATTTATAAGAGAAGAGCAACTTGATTTTAATGCAGCATATAGTAACAGCTAATAGGCACAGGAGCTTGTGGTTAGCTGGGCATTACTTGCATGATTTTTTCTTTCAGGTAAGTCCTTATAAAGTAGTGTCCAACGACTTCACCAATGTGTCCTGGAACTTCACTTCTCCAGAGCCCTACCCCACAAGGAAAAGATAAAATACAGGCAGGGGTATGAATCCACCTGCCAACACCCATGACCAGCAGAGAAGCAGTTACAGAAGCCAGAACTCCCACCTTCTGTAACTCAAAAGGAATTTGGGTCCATACTCCCAGAGGGGGAAAATGATAGGCGGAAGATGACCAGAGGGCTCTGAACTCCAACTTTATCAGGACCCCGAGAGAGAAAGGAAAAAAGGAAGAGCATTAGGAAATAGTAATAGGTATAGGTGTGACTTGGAAAGGAATAGAAAAATGGGACCATGGAGAAAAAAAAGGCAAATAGATATAAATATAGACAGTTATAGAAATAATAGTCTACCTATATCTGTGACCTGGGGAGAACTTCTGTATCTTCCAGTGCAGGGACTAAGGATATAGAACTCTGGTGGTAGAACAGTGCAGAATTATACCCCTGTTATCTTACAATTTGTTGGTGGTGTTGTTACCAGAGCACTGTTTAGCTCTGGCTTATTGTGGTGCAGGGGACACTGGAGCCTCAGGCAGGAGAATCTGTTTGCATAACCATAATGCTATCTACCCTCCACCCTTACGTTATAATGTTGTAAATCAATATTAAGTCACTAATAAAATTACAATAAATTTAAAATAAAATACAGATATTTAAAAAGAAAATAAATAAATTAGTGTCTAATAGTAAATCCATTTAACAAACAAACAAAAAACAAACAAAGGTTTCAATGATGCAAGAGGAGGAATAATGGAAGTTAGTACTTTCTCTGTGTCAAGCAGTTTGTAACGTACTTTTGGGATTGATATAGGAATTTTGTTGCAGTTGTTAATTTAAAAAATGATTATTTTTAAATACTCATGAATTGGTGAAGGTAAAGAAAGAGTTTTGTCTTCTTGTGTCCAAGGATGACACAAGATTCAACCCCATGTCTACTTGATGAAAAATTCCATGTGTTTACTTTTCTAAATAGCAGGAGATGATGATGATGATGATGATGATGATGATGATGATAAAATCCAGGGTCCTCAGCCTGTGCTGCTTCACCACTCTGGACTTCTTTGATCAGAAACATAAGCACAGTCATAAACACAGAGATGGTCACAGCACACAGCTTCTTCCAGTGCCATGCCACCTTCCTTCTGGTGTTAAGACAACAATTTTTTTTTTTTTTTGGAAATCATGAAATTAAACATATAGGCTACTGTTGATACAAAAGGGAAGTTCAGTTGAAGGCGATGGGATCTTTCTTAATGCTTTTATTATAGGGAGATTATCTACTACTAACACCTAAGTCTTTTCTCTAACCTTAATCAGGTGGAAAAATTCTAAAACTGTATTTTGAGCATGACCGTCCAATGCTGAAAAATGAGTGATGGAGACTCACATGTAAGCTTGGGGGTGAGAGGAAACATTAACACAAAAAGACAGTTGAGTTCTTCCAAGTACTAGAAGAATGAGGAGGTCTTTGGTAGGAGATTTATCCTCTTTTAGATGACAATGACAAATTCATCACAGGTACACATCATTACTTGACATACGTATAGTGACTTAGAAAAAAGTGGTGTCTTAAGTCATCTGGTGTTTTTTTTTTTTTTCACTGTATGCCTGAAGCAAATGATGTAAATCTGGAAAGGGGAGAACTGATAAAAATGCTAGACAGTCCAATCCATTTAATATTCCCAGAATATATATACATATATATACATAGATATATATGTATATATATTATTTTGCTATTATTTATTTTCCCTTTTGTTGCCTTTGTTGTTGCAGCTATTATTATTGTTGTTGTTGTATAGGACAGAGAAAAATAGAGAAAGGAGGGGAAGACAGAGAGGGGGAGAGAAAGATAAACACCTGCAGACCTGCTTCACCACCTGTGAAGCGACTCCCCTGTAGGTGGGGAGCCGGGGGCTCGAACGTCACGTGTACTTAACCCGCTGTGCTACCACCTGGCTATATATATATATATATACATATATATATATGTATATATATATGTATATATATATATATTTAAGAGAAAAGTATTGAGGATTTTTTTTCCCTCAGAAAAGACTCATCCACCACACTCTGCAAAAGGGTGTTTTCTTCTTCGTGACAGTTCCTGTGGTTCATTTCCTCTTAGAAATTGACTTTTTCTATTAACCAGCTACCACCCAACATTGAACTAAATCCTCTGCCCCCTGTAAAAAAAGAGAAAAGGAAAAAAAAAACTGCCTACAACACAACCCTTTAATAAGTATATTCAC
The DNA here is from genome assembly GCF_950295315.1 of Erinaceus europaeus. Classification (NCBI taxonomy): domain Eukaryota; kingdom Metazoa; phylum Chordata; class Mammalia; order Eulipotyphla; family Erinaceidae; genus Erinaceus; species Erinaceus europaeus. The sequence goes on along the minus strand of NC_080174.1, from coordinate 80,225,938 downwards.
AACTTCCATGCAAGGCACTTATGAAAACTAAAAGGTTAATCTATTCTAACTAGATGTTGGGTATAGAATGTCAGATCTGTCAAATCTCATTATAACTTGCTGCTCATTGGAAAAGATTTGATTTCTTTTGCCACTGTCCTACTATGTTCAAGTCACAGACTGCCAGCAGCAGCCCAGTGAAGACCACAGGCTGGCAGTG